>NC_048423.1:23361491-23423203 GCF_013103735.1 Etheostoma cragini | reverse complement strand
AGAGACAGAGAGAGACAGAGAGAGAGAGAGAGAGAGAGAGAGAGAGAGAGAGAGAGATGGAGGGCATGTGATAATTAGAACGTGATTAATTTAATGAGCACAAGTACTCGTCCTTGAGAGTATACATGCACATGTGAAGCAGTGTATGAATGTGCTTCTGTTGGAGAGGAGAAAAAGTAAAGTGTGTGTTAGCCGTGTGTATGTGTATTTGTGTGTGTGTGTGTGTGTGTGTGTGTGTGGGGCTGACTCAGAGCAGGCTCCGCTACAGAACAGGAGGGATGAGATGTGGAGGATGTTGGGAGTGGGTCAGATTCATTTCATGCCATCGCCAGAAGCAAGGCTGGGCCGTGCTTCAGGATCAGCTACCCATCAGAACACACACACACACACACATGCACACACACATGCACCACATGCCACACATACACACACGTCAACCAAGTGCTTAGCATAATGAGGTTAACAGCACAGACAGACAAATGTGTTAAAGCTGACATTGCTAATACGGTGATAGATGAACAAAATAGACACTTAGATTCACCCTGTGGACTGCTAACCACATGCACACGCACACACACACACACATACACACACACCACGCCAAAATCCTGTACTGGGTTCCCTCACTACCCAACCCTCATCAATCCAAAAATACTCTGAGATCAGCAGCTGACAGCAGAGTTGTGAGTCACTGTCTGATCACTGCATTTCTCTACTTCTTCACACACACACAGTCGTGTCTGGCTATCTTTGTGGGGACCAGTCATTGCTATAATGCATTCCCTAGCCACTTACCCTGACCTTAACCATCAAACCTAAATGCCTAACCTTAACCCTCACCCTAACCCTAACCATAACCTAACTCTAACCCTACTCCTAAAACCAAGTCTTATTCCTCAAACATCCCTTTAACGTTAAGGGGACCAGCATTTTTTCCCCACAAAGCTGTCAGGACCCCATAAGTATACTGTATTCCCAGTTTTTGGTCCCCACAAATGTAGTTAAACATGGCCCACACTCGCACACACACACACACAAAACCATGTGGAGACGGTTGCAGCTACTATGTAAAGTGAGTAAAGTGCTGTGCGGTGAATAAGGGAAGATGGTGCTGGTGTGTTATTATGAACCACCCTGCAGGCCCTGTTGAGCCCATAGTTTTTCCTGTAATCACATTTCCCTTATCCACATCTGTGGCTTCAGTGGAGAAAATTACAACTTCACTCCACTCTGGTTGGCTCGGGTGAGGCTATGCAATGCCGTCTTACTGTAGACCTCAACAAATGGTGGTGTTCGTGTCCCAGAAGATCTTCTGGTGTTTTAACTGTAACCACAAAGTGATTTTGGTGGCTAAAGGTAAGTGTAAAAAAAGGCCTTGCCGTCATTTCGTAAGATAGCATACAAATTCGTCAATGTGAATATATTGCAGTAAAACAACAAATTGCCAGGCCAGCTGTTTCCCAATACTTCCATAATAGAAATAAAATGTCATTATCTAATGCTCTGGAGGCTTCACACTAGTAATATTGTCTCATACTATGTCAAAAATACTCCAGGATGTCATTGTGAAGCCACATTAGGATTCCATCTTCTATTATGCCTTCAGAAAAAATATTAAGGACATTCAAGGAAATTACAGTATGTACTGCACTTTTTCAGAATAATAGCTCAAATGTAAGAATATCAACTCTGAATACCATCAGTATTCTCCTTAAGGCAGAGCATAATAAATGGGCCACCGGCACACAGTGTCCACAGCAGATACAGTATAAAAAGAACTGTCTGAATCCAGAGCCACAGAGTAGCAGTAACTCTAGGTTGTAGTCTGGCAGGCTGATGCAAGCCAGAAATATAGGTAGCGCTCCAAATAAAATGCCCCTCTTAGGCTCCATCACAATGCAAAGATGCAAGTATTTACCACACTGACCCATTAGCATGTCTAATATTCACAACATCTAGATAGCAGAGTCTTTTGTATTTGGGTCTATTAGTGCCTACTACATGTGCTTTAATCCAAAAATGGTCCAAATAGTCCACATGTGCGCCAAATCCATGGAGGAAGGCAAAACCACTGCACACTCACACTTTCACGCTGAGAACACATCTGCCCTGTAAGAGACCCAGAGTAGACACGGCCAGCTGGCTTTGTTTCAAATCCTCAACCCCTGGGATTGGTTCTCCCACAGGCCAAATATGGGAGAGATGTGGTACCTTTGTCTGCCCCATTGGGACTGCAACACACACACACACACACACACACACACACACAAAATAGTAGCAGCCAAATCGTTAGCCTTATGTGGTCACAAGGTACTTAAGCTAAAGAGATATCAACCGGCACATTTATAGTCACTACGGAGACCACAGACATTGGGTGTGTACTACTATGTAAGTTAGGAATAGCCCCCTATGGTCCCTTCACCATGACAACAGGGAAAGTTCAAATGTTAAATCAGCTGTGGATAATCCAGTGGATCATCTGGAAGACAGACTATAAGAGAGACTGAGCGAGAGAGTGGGTGGAAGTGGGTGAGAGACAGTTTTTCTACTGTGGAAGAGAGAGAGAGAGAGAGAGAGAGAGAGAGAGAGGATATGCTCGGATGAAAGAAACGTGGGGGAGTGATGGAAAGAGAGAGAGAGAAGGTGAGTCTTTGAGCAGTATTTGTCATTTGTTGGTCATGGACCAAGGTTCATTTGTTTCTATTTTCTGAAATTTGAAGTTTGCCCACAACAAATAAATACATCTCGGAATGCGACTGAGTCATAATGTGATAATTAAGACTACAATAACTTCAATGAATTAAAGTACTTTTGAAGTAATTAAAGGTCCCATGACATGGTGTTCTTTGGTTGCTTTTATATAGACTTTAGTGGTCCCCTAATACTGTATCTGAAGTCTCTTTTATATAGACTTTAGTGGTCCCCTAATACAGTATCTGAAGTCTCTTTTATATAGACCTTAGTGGTCCCTAATACTGTATCTGAAGTCTCTTTTATATAGACCTTAGTGGTCCCCTAATACAGTATCTGAAGTCTCTTTTATATAGACCTTAGTGGTCCCCAGATACTGTATCTGAAGTCTCTTTTATATAGACCTTAGTGGTCCCTAATACTGTATCTGTAGTCTCTTTTATATAGACCTTAGTGGTCCCTAATACTGTATCTGAAGTCTCTTTTATATAGACCTTAGTGGTCCCCTAATACTGTATCTGAAGTCTCTTTTATATAGACTTTAGTGGTAAAAATGTGTGATTAATCGTGATTCATTTGCAAGTTAACTATGATATTAATGCGATTAAATATTTAATGTTTGACAGCGCTAACAACGTGTGCATTGATGTGTGTATGCAGTCATATGCAAGGTTGCCTCTTTGTGTATGCACATGTTCGGCCTGCATCTTACATCAATGGTAATTTAATAAGAACAGGAATAAAAGTGTATTAGTGTATCCATGCATGATGATGTGTGTGTGTGTCTGTCAGCATGCTGACCACAGAGCATAATGCAATATTAATTCTAATTTAAGAGCCTCTTTCACTGCCTCTCACCATGTGCACAAGAATGCGCTCTCCCGTGGGATGGATGGCCAGGGCCTCGTCATACAGGTTTTTGGCTTCATCCAGTTGGCCCCTGAGCTCAGCCAGGTGGCCCCGCTGCAGCAGGACTGAGTGCGAGTTGGGGAAGAGCGCGCTGGCCTCGGCTATGCAGAACTGGGCCTCCTTTAGCCGACCATCCGCCATGAACAACTCCCCTGGAGGAGGAGACGGAGAAAGAGGACGGAGGCGGAATGGTATGAATGGTGAGAGGGAGGAGGGGATGGGAAGTAGGGAGAAAAAGTGATAAAAGTGAGAAGGAAAGGAAAGGGGAGGTACAGGAGGGAGAAAGGAAAAGACAGCGATGCAGTGAGGATGGAGCAAATGGAACAAGGATGGTAAGGGGCATAGCGCAAAGAAAGGGAGTCAAAGGAAGGAAAAGTTGATGAGAAAATGAGAGAGGAAGGACAGATGAAAAAAGGATAACAGGGAGAGAAAGAGAGAGAGAGAGAGAGAGAGAGAGAGAGAGAGAGAAATGTATTAATCCCATTGGCATATGAGAATAACAGAGAGGACTTAACTGAGTTCAGCAGCATTATGTTAAATGTAAACTGTGCAGCGCTCAAATAATAACACAAAACACTATACTTGGATAAACCCCTCCAACCCACAAGCACACACACACACACACACACACACACACACACACACACACACACACACACACACACACACACACATACACACGCATCAAGACATTGCGAACGAGAGCGCTGAGTGGGAGCAATGAAGTTCCTGGGAAGTCATGAAAGTCTTGCCTAAATATGGCCATCGCACACTAAGCCTGCCTGCCTCGTTTCTTCGCTGCAGCTGGGAAGATGAGGACAAACCCCAGACACACACAGACACACACACACACACACACACACGCACACACACACAATCACGCCTTCAAGTACGTCATTGTCCAATAAGCCTACACAGAGCTGACCAAAGGACCCGCCCCTGGGACTGGAGAAGACCAATATCTGGACGGGATGCTGACACAGGGAGCTGTCAATCATTCACACGAGTGGACAACCCCCAGAGAAACCCTGAGAAAGAAACTCTTCATCCCTAAACACTGACAGCACTGTGTGTGTGTGTGTGTGTGTGTGTGTGTGTGTGTGTGTGTGTGTTACACAGAGAGAGATTGAACTGTGTGCAAATTTGTTGTACACACGCCGTCTGCTCCTGAGCGCTGTGTTAACCCATGTGTGTGTTTGGTAGCTGATGTTTTGTTTGTTTACCTGTGTCTCATAGATGCACAGATGGGAAATAGTTAGTGCATGCATGCTAGCTCTGTGAGATGAAAAAGAGCCATTTCCCAGTCTCGGGATTCCTTTTCATAGCTGCACTTTGGGGAAAAAAGGATTCAGTGAATGCTCTTTGGTTATGTAAGGCCTTTTCCTGCTCCTCACCTGAGCTCTCAGAAACAATATTTATTTTATCATTGCATGTATGTATACAGTCCATTTATACATTTGCAGGTATGTGTGTGTGTTTGTTTGTGTTTGTGTGTTTATAAGGTTATATATCCATTTTAAAGATCCCTGTTTGTGTTTTTTTGTATCCACTGTGAGCCGATGAGGATGTGAGATTGAGAGAGGAAGTGACTGATGAAAAGAGGAATGCTGGGAAACACCCCTGGTCACACACACACAAACACACACACACAAACACACAGACACATGCATATTTGAGTTCAAATCAGCAGCGAGCAGATTCTATTTTGCCTGTTCTCAGCAGAGGAATAGCAGAGGTTAAAGGTTGGACTTCAAAAAATAACCTTTTAAATACAGTAGGCCACAGGGGACATGCCCCCACGGCCCTTCCAGCCATTCCATCCTGTACTGTGGCACACTGGTATGCACTGGCTGCATCACTGTCTTCATTCGGTTGCTACACTGTATGGATTCCTGTTCCCGTTCTCATGCCTCATCCACTCCAGTTGAGAGGATGTTTGGAGTGTTGTTTGTGCGGAGCATCTCTTTACTCCTCTCCCTTCACTTCCTGCTAATGGTCTGCTCTCCTGTAAACTTCAGCAGGCAGACTGAGGCTGAAGGGGCGGAAGTAATAGCAGTATGCATCACTGCCGTTCTGCCCTTAATAGAACAGTGGCCATATGTATGCAGGAACAGCACACACTCCCACATAAGGTATGCAGTCTTTAACAGGTCTGAAATAGTTCTACCCATTAAATTGTTTTAAAAATGTCCTTGTATATGGCTGTTTGTGAAGAAAAATGAAAATGGCTGCAGTAATTACATTGAATTATGTTGTTTTACCCAATAACAAGCTTACAAATTTATCATCTCCGGTGGAAATTGTTTTGTCATGTATCTACATCCCGTCGTCACACAGGGTTTTCCAGCCTCCGATAGGTGACCTAGGAGTAAATTTGTGTGACTGCAGTGCTCAAAACGTGAAGAAAATGTGCGCTCACGTTGTACCAAGTGAATCAACAATATCTCACTCCCCAGAAGGATTCAAATTCAACTGAGCTTGTAAGCAGGTTAGCGAGCTGCGTTAAGACAGCCAGGCTGCACGGCTTTCACGCCAGCATCTGCATCTGGATTTGATCTGGATTTGTTAAGGAGGTTTTTCCTAACATGGAGGGTTGCGGTTTCAATCCCTATGGAATAACTGTTGGGATAGATTTGATCAATAAAGTATGCTTAACCTAGCCATAGATTGCAGATGCAAACCTCTCAGTTCATTTTTGATTTCAAGGGGGTGTCATAAATGCCGTAGACAAAAATGCCTGATTACATATTTTTCTACATATACTTTACATATCTCAGACCCACGAAAAATGTAATGTAAACAGACAAAATTGAAGTCATCACGCATTTTTCATAATGCGTCATCGTACTTCTCTGACATCTCGCCATTTAATGCATGTATAGGTACTGGGCATGTGTGTGTAATTCATGGCGGTGTGTAATGTGTGTTATATCAACAGTATAAATTGTAATTTTGCCTTGTGGGACTAATAAAGGATCCATCAATCTTAATACATTAATCTTAATTAATCATAATCTTTTCAAACCCCAGAATTGATCCATGAGGTACACCACATGTTTCCCTCTAGGTTTACTGTTTGTCAAATAGGAGGAAAAGCAGTCAAGACCAGTATGAACTAACTAACTAAAATGTCAATCCGGCACGGGGACCCAAAAATAGTTTTCTTTAAATTTTTGTTTTAAGCATTTGGGGATGGCAATGGCTGTCCACTACATTAGCCAAGACTGCCACCTATGAAGTCCTGTTTACACATTTACAGTCCCCCCTAAGTATTCTTCTTGTGCCTTCACTTTTCATTTCATTTATCCAGTGAAATATCTCTACATTTGCATTCATGATTCCCAGAAGATAAATCCTAATGACTTTGGAGATGCCCTGACTTTTCCTCTAGAGCCACCATGAGGTTGACATTTGTTCGGACTATTGAACTAATTATCATGACATTTGGTTCAGACATTCACATCCCCCCCTCACGATAAATTTGAATTACTTTGTCGATCCCCAGAGTTTTCATTAAGCGCCATCATCAGTTCAAAATTAAAAAATAATTCAGCACTTTGGTTTCTGAGCAGATACATGCAAGTCATTCCATCAGCCTCAGCTGCACTGTTTCTATGCTATCACGCTAAACTAATACGGTTCAACATGGTTACTATTATAGATGCTAAAAATGGTCACGTTAACTTTTTACTGTTAGCATGTTAGCATGCGGACATTAGCATTCAGCTCAATGCGTCACTGTGGACTCTTAAAGTTTTGTATCTTAACTTAACCATTTTGCACTTGCAAAGCTGGTGTTTCAACACTAACTCAAACCCATGGAATCAGATTACTGTCATTAAAAAAAAAAACTTTTCTTCATGGTCAACTTTTTGGCAGTTTTAACCCCAATGTATGGGCTGTTGTCATACCAGCCTGCAGCCAAATTGACTCCAGGGTGGCCCAGATGTAGGTGGGTCCTTGGCGACGGGAGGAGCTGAGGTCCGACACCTCGGAGAGTGCCGCTTCCAGACGAGACGCTGCAACTGATGAAGGGCTCTGTGAACCTGTGAAAGGAAGGAAAGGGATAAGAAATATAAACAGTTAGGGCTAAAAATAATCATATTATTTTAACCCTCATGTTGTCCTTGGGTCAAATTGATCCGTTTTCCTATATCAATGTTCTTTTTAACTACCCAAAATAACATGATTGATTCCACACAACGCTCTTTGGCAAGTACAAATCTCTACTTTCATTAATTTTGGGGGCGTTTTATTCAATTTTGTAGCATTAGAAAAACAAATTAAAGTGGTTTGGTAATAGTATTGATTAAAAGTTGACATATTCAAGTCTGTGATTATCCATTACCATCCATTCCTTTACTTTTAGTCTAAATAATTCCTAATTTCTGCTTTTCTAACTCAAACATTAGGTATAATTTCCTATCAATGAGTTTCATTGACCATAAATTCCAAAAATACATAACTGTAACTGGCTCCAGAGCAACAGTTAACAAGTTTGTGTTACATAGTGTTGAAAACATTAAAAAAAATTTTGAAAAAAAGTGCCAAAAGTGTTGAAAAAAGGACAAAAACGTAAGAAAAAGTTCAAAACATTGATAAAAAGTGTCAAAAAAGTGTTTATTTTCAAGGGTTAAGTGGCTGTAACCCTGGTTGGGAAAGTGATTTATAGGTTACAGATACTGAATGACAAACACATGGAAAAGGAAATATCCCAAATATGTACATTCATGGTCAAATAAAAACAATTCAAATCAGCATGCTGCAATCAAAATTTGTACTGTACAGTGGCAGTCCCCTTTTAAGAACTACTTTAACCAGTGAGAGAGCAGACCTGTGGCCTCCTGGAAGTCAGGCAGGGTGAGGTGGATGGAGGGTTTCCTGGCTCCAGAGCTGAGCTCCACCCTCTCAGCCATGGGTATACTGCTGCTGTCATCTGTCTCACTGCAACACACATGCGCACAGTACAGTATAATATAATAACAATAATATAATCAACAAACAGAATTAGCGATTGAAAGAACCTCAACAGCTGAGTGTGTTTCCTAGATATCATAGAATCAGCTGTTATTGATCTATTGCATAACTTCTATAAGCTGTTTTTCTCATTTACAGTAACAATGGAATACATGTTAAATGCAGCGTATATATTTGTCTTTTAATTTATAATATGAACTGCTGTTCAATTTGACTTTAGCCTGAGTTAGGTTAAGAACATGATGTTATCTGTTCTGCATTTGTGAATTTGGCAGTAAATATCCATTGTTTCAGTCTTGGTTGAGCTGGTTTGTAACAGCATTTCAAATCTGTGTTAACTGTAGGCATTTTGTGTCATAGCAACACGAAATGTGTTAATTGTACAGCCTGCACAGACAGATGTTGTGCTAACTGTGTCAAGAGCTTAGGGAAGTTGTTAAAAGTATTGCCGTCGTAAAAAACTGTAAAGGGGCTGTACTCGATATACAAAAAAAAAAAAAAGATATACTAATACACTTTGTGTATATAGTATAGTCGGTGTCATCTGCAAGCCTTCTGTTATTGATGTGGATTAGAGTGTCAAATGTCAGATTACAGATAGAATCACGGTAATGATATCACAGAAATGTATTAGTGCATGAACACACACACACACACACACACACACACACACACACACACACACACACACACACACACACACACACACACACACACACACACATTACTCCTCTTAGTTTACAGTAATCTTATGCTCCTTTTTCATGTTTTATTACCACACCACATACTTGTGTACCCTTATTACACTTGAAAGTGGACCAACAACAGTATTTGCTGTTTTTGTACCCGTAGAGATATCAAACTATAAACTGAGTAGCCTGGAATAATGAATGTTTATGTGGGCCCAATCCCACTCTAACCTGTTCTTATTATCACTGATCACATTCACAGCTGTATGAACACACACCAAGATATTCAGTTGTACTTTATGACCTACGGCTTTCAATACTATTAATAAATCTCACCTGCAAACTGCTCTTTAAAAGGCACTGGAAACTACCTGATATTATGCCAAGCAGCTGACAGTTGCTGATATGGTTCTTAAAATAAAGAGACATACACATATTCGTACATGGACACTCATGTCCATGCGTAAGGGTTTGACCTTCTAAAGTATAACATCTCACCAATGCATGAGGACTGAGGCACACGTGGATCGATTAAATAAAGAGGTGGTGAAGATAGTCATCAACAACAAGCTCTAAGCGTGTGTGTGTGTGTGTGTGTTTCTGTGTGTTGAGAGGTTGACGAGTAGGGGCTACAGACGGTTTCCGCTCAGCCCTTTTAGTTGAAGACAACTGGTTAAGTGATACGGGAGTCTCTGATGTGAGCGTGGTGTGTGTTTGTGTGTGTGTGTGTGTGTGGTAATTGCCAGAAGGGGCTCTCAGAGGATACAATCTGTCATGGCCATCACTCATCCATGAGTGTGAGGAGGAAGAGTGGCAGAGAGACGCCTGCATGGCTAGCTGTCCACTGCCCCGCTGTTGTTGAAGGCTCCTCCAGTTCCGGGGGGGTGGGGGTTTGGGGGAAGGAGAATAGGAAGTTTGAAAAAATGGATGAAGGGATGGAGGGAGGATGAGTATCAATAGCAGAGCAAGTGTGTCAAGGGAGAAAAACTCGATGGAATGCGCCTTGTTACCGACTCACGGGTTGGTGGACAATTTGGGGGTGGGTGTGTTTTACAAGGAGGGTGTGAGGCAAAGATGGAGGGATGCTGGAAAAGAAGAAAAAAGGAAAGTGTCCTCTATGTGTGTGTGGGAGGAAAGGGGGGTTGGATTTTCTGATGTGCCGATGACAAGTGCTGCTGAGGGACGGTGTGTTAAGGACACGCCTGCCAGTAGGGGGCCACTAGAGTGTGTTATTGTGTCTGTCTCTAGGCTACCCATTACCAGTGGGGCAAATCATTTAGAAGATTTGTGATGGTACAAACCCATCCTAGTGTTAAGATGTGACAAGGTGTATGTGTGTGGATGTACAGTATTTCATGCCTACAAGTCTTATATGCAAAGTCTTAAACAAAACCTCCAAAATACATACTGGTCTAATTGAGAAATTAACTCCAGTGGCATCAGCGTTGCCATTGGTTCTGTGTTACACAACAGCTAACATCAATGGAAGTCAGCCCTTCCTGGTGATTTGTATTTGATAAAACATAGAAGGTGCAAGCTTGTGTACAAAAACATTTCAGCTAGTTAATTAACTACAACTTCCAAGGTGCATTTCGGCAAGAAATAGCCATTCACTGAGCGACGTTAACGATGGGAAGACGCTTAAGATTATGCTGCTTTGTTATTGGATCCATGAAATAAGTGGCCTTTAAAAATAAAAATGTGTCTGTCTCTATGGGAATTTACCATAGGGGTGTGTATACTTATGCCCCATGTATTTTAAGGCAGGACATTTATTTATTTACAATCCATTTTTCATTCACAAAGAAAATTGGTGTCCTTAAAAGGTTGATTTTTCTGATTTTTTTAAATTAAGGCATTAAGATCAATTTCCAAAAGATGTTTTTTATTCCTCTTTTTAATCAACTTTATCCAGGGTGTGTACACTTTCTCATGCTACTGTACATAATAAATTATAGGAGACAGCTACAGCTTATGCTTTAACTGTGCAGGTGTTTTGTCCCTTGTCTTATGTCTGTCTGTGTATGTGTCTCCCTCCCGTCTTTCCTCTCTATGTGTTTTGGCCCTGGGATGCATTCCTAGTTTCTGTGTATTGTTTGTCGCTATTTGTAATTTCTACATATATAAAAAACTATCTATGTAATAATCTTATTGAATTGTTGACAGGATAATCGTAATTAATTGAATTGTGGGATGAGTGAAGATTCCCACTCCTAATGCCAAGTGTAATAGAGGACATATGGAGGAAGACTTGAGTTTGCATTTACAGAAAAAAATAATTGTCAGGTAGCAAATCAGAAAACGGGCTAGATTGAACTAAAATGTATCGCAATCAGATATACAACTGGAATAATTATGAATAAAGCTGTATCTCTAATATAAGGCAGTTGCAACTAAAGCCCTATTCTTATCATACTATTTTAGCAGTTGCACATTTTTGCATTCCCAACTAGTATATAGTAAAATATTTGTTTGTATTTGTTGTATTCTATCCTAATATTATTGCATTTGTATTGTCTGTAGGTATATTGTATCCTAGTACTTCATTTATATTTAAATTCTGTGCTGTGTGACTGATATTTTGCTGCTGTAACACTATAATTTCCCATTTTATTGGGATCTATCTATCTATCTATCTATCTATCTATCTATCTATCTATCTATCTATCTATCTATCTATCTATCTATCTATCTATCTATATATCTATCTATCTATTCTTACTGCTAGTTAGACTAGTGGTTAGTTGTAACTATTTGAGAATGTACACATTTGCAATTAAATCCCATTTGAAACCATTTTGAGTCTTCATAAAATGGTTTCACTGTGTACATACATTCTAGCAAGTAATAGCAAACTGATCTAAGTCCTCCAGGTATAGAGTGTTTTCCACCTTGTTATTCCCCACTTGATCAGAGACAGTGTTTCCCTTGCATCTTCATAAAAAGACAGATTTCATTAAGATTACAGCATTCAGAACTACACATCAGATATCAAAAGATGTAATTTCCAGGCTCCTGGGACTTAGCTTGGTGTGTGCAGAGCGTAGTGTTTGAGAAAGGATGGCGGCGAGCAGTGGAGCTCGGAGTAAAAAATCAGCGGTAGTCAGCTAAGAGCGGTGAGTGCCAGCGTAAACGCCGTATAAAAATAGCTAATAGAAAAAGTGCTACAGCTACAGTACTACTCATTCTCTACTCCCACAGATCAGTGTGTGTATTCTCTCCAGGCACATGGCAGCATGCAGACAAACAAGTGCATGCACACATTAAACCTGAGTACATTTAAATATATACATTATACATATTTAAAGTACATGTTTACTGTATTTATGTAAATACATCTATATTACAGTACATACAGTCCATGCGTAGATTACCACACACAAGCCTGTGCAGAAATGCTTGCTTTGTGTAGCAAGGCATAAACCAGGCATGCATTTGCATGCTAATACACACACTCATACAGATGCACACACATGCACAGCACACACACACACACACACACACACACACACACACTTGCTCATGCTACAACCTCCCTTTTGATGAATGCCGAATCAAGGGCTGGGATTAAACATTCTCTTGTACAAACTGCAAGAACACGATCACTCACACACTCTCTCTCTCTAACACACACACAAACGCACGCACGCGCGCGTGCACACACACATGCACGCATGCAACCCTCCCCCTCTCTCGCTCTTTCTAGCCTCAGCTCTCTCAATCTGTGGAAGAATCCTATTTCCCATTAACATGCATGCCTGTTTACTGGGTGATTAAAATTTCAAAGAAAAGGGAGAAATGGAGACAGAGAGATAAAAAAAGAGGCAAGGAGCAAAATAGAGGGTGAGAAAGACAGAGTGAGAGGGGAAGAGTTGGATAAGGACAGAGTGAGAGAGAGAGAGAGAGAGAGAAAGACAGGAACCGGGGGTAGAGGATGTGGGAGAAAAGGAGGAAGAAGAAATCCATTGTGCTACAGTGAGCTGACAGTTTGCTCTGGTGCAGAGACGCAGAGGCTAACAAGAATCACATACATGCACGCACACACACACACACTCACACACACACACACACACACACATGCACACACACACACACAAACACACAAGCACACACAAACATGTATTTGCCAGATAAAGATCTGGCATACACGTAAACCCACACAACCACCCATTTCAACATCACACAAACACACACACACACACACACACACACACACGGCATGGCATGCCCAGCTCCTTGCACGATACAAGCTTTGATCTGTGATGCTCGTTCACACATCCAAAGCAAATGATATTCACTGAGCTTGTTACTGAGAGAAAACACCTCTCTCTCTCTCTCTCTCTCTCATTCTCTGAGCTCTGTAACTCAGCTTCAGCCCAACAGGTCTTGAGAGCATTGATATATTCTAGTCGAGTTTGGATTCATTTTCATGTGCATATCGGACATATCTCACTTGGAACATTCTTCTCTGTTTGCATGTATTGCTGACTTGACATCTGGGAACAACTGACCAAGCCAATTAATGGTTCTCATAACGTCTTGCCAAAGGACTACAGTTGAAAATTAGCCATCTGGCTAACAGTGGCACCTTTACAGAAATGTTAATGAATGTGCGCTGTCCTTATAAATAAATGAAATGAAGCAACCATTCACAGATGTCTTTTGCAGACCATTAAGTAGCTGTTTTATGCTATACTTTAGCATAGGAAGTTGTATCAACTAACTAACTTGCTAACAATGTTGAGTGTGTGCTGTTAAGAGTCTAAAGAATATTTAAAGAATAAAGATTTGTCAGTTTTTACTTCTAGATTTCAGATTTTACTTTTAGATTTGAGTAACTATTGTTCAATATTGTTCTAGTGATAAAGGTGATAAAAAGGTGCATTAATCGCTAATGGTTGATATGTTGGCAAACATTTTCCTATTGACACAAATAGCAGACCCAAAGCAACATAGGCACTAATTAGAGTTGTGCCTATATCTATATTGAGCCTGCCTCTCACCTAATGAATGAGACATCATTTATGTACTCCTTTTGTTGCTCTGTTTTGGTCTCCACCAACTCCTGAGGGAAATATCTGTCTCAGAAGGTGCTGTTTGATGATTCATGCTGGGTATGTAGTGTAAAACGGGTTTGTTCCGGTCCGCTTTTTCCGACAGTGAGGTTGATGAATGTCTAGAGAATGATAGAATGTAAGTAAAACACTAAAACAATGAGCTGAAAGATGCTAAAACACACAAAGCGGAGGGGGAACTGAGTCCAATTATCATTATGTCCGGGTTTCACATTACCCATTTAATCCATTGTTAATATAAAACTATTGATTAGGGCAGCTTTGAGTGCTGGGAACCACATTATTATGATCGACTTCAGACAAACAAATCTATCAGTGAGGAGAGACGTTGGCGCGGTGTGTTTCTTACACTGCTACACTCAACCCAGCACTCCTACTTTTTGAGAGCCCGATAGAGGGATGAGTGTGTTAACTGTCGGTCCCAGGCCACTTGGGCCCAAATGAATTGGACCAGGTCAGGCTAGGGCTAACATTTCAGATTGGTGTAGAACACTACGGTCTGTCTCTCTTAAGCTTTTAGTTGGCTCAGTTAAAATATGCTTTACTGGAAATACAGACCAATGAAAGTAGTATTGGAAACATAGATCAATAAATATCAGAGCAGTAAATAGACATTCAGTAAGAATTGATTTTAAATAAGCCGTTCCATTCAGTAAACTACCGGGTTATTTATTTGTATCTCACTTTCTCTCTGAGACAATGTCTCTCTACCGCTCCATAACAACAGTTTAGGAAAAACAACTGATGCTGTCTGCGCTACCCATATGACCTCATGGTTACCGGGGCGATGGGGATTCCTGGCGCAGAAAGCTATATGATTGGCTGAGCCTGGAAAGAGCTCTTAAATGGGTCAAAGCAGTCAAGCGTCTCTATGGAGGAGGTGGAGGTGGAGGTGTGTGTGTGTGTGTCTCTGAGTGTTTGCATCTAAACATAGAGACAACATATTTCTTCTTTAAATTGTACATTGCTGATCAGTAAAGCTTGTGTAATTATAAAGCCATCGTCTTTTGAACATCCACCCACTTTTCCTCTTCTTGTCAGGCTATTACATTCTTCCTTCCCTTCCCAATTTTTGTGTCTTTCTGCATTTCCTCTCTCTTCCTCTGCCTCCTGATGTATGGATGTACCCCATCTGTTTGTACCGGGACCATGGAGGCCAACACTGACCCCAAATGGCTGTGTTATGAAATGCTTTACAACGCACTGAAATGGAGAGAAAACACATCAGAAAGCTGATGCAACATGGTTCCATGGTTAGTGCAAAATAATTGGCCTGGATAGTGAATGTTATCCAACTTCTTCCACAGCTAATGCATGTTTTAATGTGTTTGTTCAGGACGACAGACTGGAATCCTTCCTGTACTGTAAGCTAATGATTGCAATGGTAAGCAATGATTTTAACTGCTGCTGACCTATTTTATTTCATTTCAAGCTGGATTCTTATTTAAAAGATTTGGGACGTCAGACTTGAATTCTACGAGTCTTTGTTGGCGAAGACAAGAATCATTTTTGGGGGGAAAACAAGTCATGTTCTTTTTTGTTATGAAATAAAATACAAATATAAAATCATAAGATATCACAACAAAATGTTAGTGTAAGTTCGAAAGCCATTTGTACATTAAAAAAAGCAATAAGTCATATCTTGTTAGTAACTCTGATATACTTAGATAAAGTCATCTAATAGGAAGTGTATTTTAAAGTGCCCATATTATGAAGAAAAACAACTTTTTTCTGGGATTTGGAGAGTTATTTTGGTCACACACATACAAACTTGGAAAAGAAGTCACCCATGCTGTTTTGAGTGGGATATGGTTTCTGAATGTCCTTTCTTGCTGATGTGATCTTACCTCGCTACTGAGCATGTGCAACTCCCGACAAAGATAGTATAGAAGCGAGATGTCTCACTTTGGAGCTAAAACTGAGACCTAAACACACAGGGTGAAAAGAGGAGCTGCAGCGATGTGCAGTACAACAAAAAATATTGTTTGAAAAAAATGAAACTCATGTAAATCTATTCTTATACATTCTCAAAACACAACTATGAACGTGAAAATGAGCGTAATATGGGAGCTTTAAACATTGGTCATGTTTAACACAAAGATGAAAATGTTGGTTATATTGTGGACGTATGGTAAGATTTGGGAACCTATTAAACCCGCAACATGTCCCAGATCAAATCAGTGACTGCCCTAAATTAATTATAGTGTAAATATCTGAGTCACTTGTTTAATGTAATAGACAGGTGTGGGTATGTGTTGGACAAATGAATTCTGTAAGGAAAGCAGCTCTAGGGCAAAGGGTAAGGGTGTATGAGGGGCATAGGTACCGCAATGCAGACCTCCACTCTGGCACGTCTAAATAAGGCGTCAAGTGTGTGTACGTGTGTGTGTTAGCGTGTGTGTGTGTGTGTGTGTGCTTGGCCTCCAACACAGTCCTGCTGAGACACCCTATCCCTATGAAGAAACCAGGATCGGGACAGGGCCTTGCTGCACAACTCACTGGAGATACTGCCACACACAAACACGCACACATGCACACACAAGAACTGCAAAGTCTATTTACATCTCTCCTATCCTAACCAACTCTTCCACCAACATGTGTTGTTGCCTGTGTGAGTGGGACGGTATAGTGGGTTTTACTTGAAATTGCTGGGGTGCTGGCTGAGAGCCAGGCTTAGGGTGTCCAGGGCATGACGGTGGTGTTTCTGGGCACTCAGCAGCAGAGTCAGCAGGTGGAGGGAGTGTAAATCATCCCCACGGAGAGATAAAGCTGCCTGCAGGGGCTCAGTGGCTGCTGATACCTGCCAGACACACACACCTTGGCTCAGGTACAATCTACAATATTTTCAAATGATTCATGGCTGGCGTTTATTAACAAAACATATGATAACCTTCCCATTTTCCCCTTTATACCTGGCGCACAAGAGCCAGCTGCAGAGCCAGGTACATAGCAATCTGAGCATCCTGGGGGTCTAGTGAATGAGCCCTGTGCAGGAGAGAAAGAAACCCATGATGGTTCACATGGTGTTAGCCTGGAGATCTACAGCCATACTAGCAACTCTTTGACTCTGCTCTGTATGTCCACAACGACAATGCTAACATGTCTATGCCATACTTATTCCATGCCAAAGTGGATGTATATATTGTGTTTATGCGATATGGGCAAAACTACAACAACTGATAAACAGAGAAACACATAAATAATAGTAGAAGCAAAACCTACTTGCTCAAAGCTTTTAAGGCTTTTTTGTTTAATTCATCTCGATCACCTTTCAAAGTGGCTGGAGAGAGAGAGAGCCCGAGAGAGAGAGAGAGAGAGAGAGAGAGAGAGAGCCCGAGAGAGAGAGAGAGAGAGAGCACAGTTTCAGCGTTGCTGTTTTTCTGCAGCAAAAGTATACAGTATGTCTTAAAAAAAATGTCAAACTATGCCCTTGAGATCTGGATAACTTTATCTAAGACTTCCGATTGCGATTATGAAACAAGTAGTGGACGTGGTTCACATCCTTCACCACGTGGTCCACCAAGAGGTTAGACGCCCAACAGGTTTTACAGCCCTCCACCTTTGCTTCTGAGTGTCATTAATTGCAAACTTATTGTCAGAAACATGGAACATTGGTTGTGTTCAACGTTTGAACAAATGAATAATACACTGTAAATGATAGCTGTGAAATCTCCAGTTATTTCCTTTAGATTTCACAGTAACACTACTGTATATGATTACAGTAGAATACTGTAGTTACATCACAACCTTGTAGACATGACAAAATCACGGAGGATTACAGTTGAAATCACAGTAATCAAAGCATTACTGTAAAAAAAAAACACAATATAGCCACAGTAGTACTGTAAATAGTAAAGTAAACTACTGTATCTTATGTTGTGTTTAATTGTTTTGTATTTTACAATGAATACATAAAATACTATAAATGGAAGTATGGTACCTTTACTGTAAAAAGATTTCACAGTATCTTGCTTGCCAACTGTTGCCAGTAAGTTACTGTAAATGTGATGTAAAATTTTTTACTGTGTACTGTTGTCTTCTTGCAGATTTGTGTCCTTACCATCAGAGGCCTGTAAACTGCAACAGAGTCCCAGGGACAGGTAGGCCCGAGGTAGAAATTCTTCGGCTTCTTCGCCCATGGACACCACGCTCTGCGACAGGGCCTCGGCCTCCTCAAACTGGACACACACACACACACACACACACACACACACACACACACACACACACACACACACACACACACACACACACACACAAACGCTCATCAGAGATTCCCACATCACTTAACCAGTTGTCTTCAGGCCGAGTGGAAACAGTCTATAGCCCTTACTTATCAACCTCTAAACACACACACACACAAGTACATACACACTTAGAGCTTGTTGATGACTATCACCACCTCTCGCTTGTATCGATCCACGTGTGTCTCAGTCCTCATGCATCAGTGAGATTTAGAATGAAGAACTTTTATTGTATATACTTCAATGGCAAGGTGCAATACTGAATTATTCTGCTCATGAAACCAATAACATATAACATTAAAAACAAATAAATCTCTTATGACGATTGTGATAGCAGGACATCCTCTCTGTTGTGTGTGTGTGTGTGTGTGTGTGTGTGTGTGTGTGTGTGTGTGTGTGTGTGTGTGTGAGAGGAACAACGTTGCAGCCCTGGGACGTAAATGAGGCTGAGGTGCAGCAGGGGAATGGAGTATTGATGGCGGAGCACGCTGTGAGTTTAGTGCGAGGACAGTCCAGAGTAGATCCAAGGACAACGCAGAGTTTTCTGAAGGACACACACACACACACACACGTACAAGTTCAACCACACATACTGCAGGAAGTGTGTGTCACTCGGTGTGAGGTACGGCTGGTGGCGGGCAGGTCTACGCAGAGGGGTAATGCCTTTGACGGCACGCCAGCGTAACAGCAAGCCAACTGCTTTAACACCCTCTTCTTCTTCGTTCTCCCTTCATCCTCCTTCTCTGCTCTCTCTCTCTCTTTCGCTGCCTCTGAATCCAGGCTCTTGCGAGTTCAAAGCCTGCACACAATAGCTAGTCATTTAAACAAACAGCCCATCCACGCACATCTTAGGAGGATTACGTTTTTTTTTCTCTCCCTTGAAGGACTTAAAAGAAAAACGTGTCACTGTTGTCGGGGGGGAAACCTCGCGTTTGCCTAAACCGCTCTTCAGGAATTTACAAAGGCAGATGTGCTTTCAGATGGCCAGTTGTGCAGTTAGCGTTGTCATAATGAGTTTGGAGAGGATTTCATGTGCCCTCAGATCCTTTTTTCATCAACATGTATAGGAACTCTGAAAAAAATATGAAGACATTGTTTTGGTCTGGTCTGTGGGTTAGTGTTCCACAAAAAATACAGGTTCCTGGCCAGATGACAGTTCAGACTGTCCAGTGGAGCTGATCGTGGATAATGGTGGCCCATTTATGTAATGCTCCACTGCACTATGGCCATAGCGTCCCATTGTGATTAAGGCTGTAAGCTCCTTAGTGTCTCCGGCCTGCCATGATCTCCAGCCCCCGACAGATGTGCGCTCTCCATTCTCTACTGTTAACTCCTCTTTTCTAATCTCTGACCCCTTTCTCTCTCTCTCTAACTCATTCTCACACATTCTCTCTCTCTCCCCCTCCATCCTCAATACCACTGTTGATGTGAGTTTCCTGCCCAGATCAGGAACAGCAGGACTATCCAAGCTGGCTTCACAGTGATGCGTGTGCGCCACCTGGTATCCCACCAGTGACACCTGTGTCAATCCCGAAACATTAGCGACACAGTGCTGCAGCTCTATTATGACTCTCTATGTAGGCCTACATAGTCAATATTCTACAAAGCTAATGTGCAGAATAAGACGCAACGACTTTCAACCTTGCAACTTCTCATTTTCTGAGTGTTCGCCGAAGCTGAGGGGGCAGGTGTGACTGGAAATAAACATGCATGGATTACAAAATGGATTGTCCGCTACACTGCGCTCGAATGCAGATGTGTGATATCTAATTAGTTCCAGATGATGAATGATTCAGACCAGACAAAGAAAAGACTTTGAAGTGTTGAAATCACCCACCCACAGCTCATAGCCTACTAATGTTACACACCTTGAAACCTATGCCCTCTAATTTGAAGATAGACTTTAGACCTTGATATCTCTACAGTGGCTGAATGACATTTACAATTTAAAAATGCATCTGAAACGTCCACCAGTCTGGATTCCAGAGGTGAACCGAACCACAGACCAACTGACAATACGACACGGCCCTCATTAGAGCCCTAGAGCTGCTAGCATGGCTAAAAATGAGCAAATATTAGATAAATAATCATTTTTAAAAAGGTTCTGTGATAGAAATGTCATCTCATGACATGTCAATCATCATCTCACGACCCTAGGTCTGTAACCACGGCTTTACGGGGTTAATGCACATGACTTGTGAGTAGTTTAAGCAAATATTGTTTGATTGTTTCGTTTGAAGGATTTCAGAGGGATAAAGAGGTGAAAGTGTTGTTTCAATTTTAACATTAACAAGTCAGAAATGTGTTCGTGCTGCAGCAATAAATATTGTCCGTGTAATTGCTTTGATCGGCTCATGACCACTCGAAATGATCTAGAGACCTCTTAATGAGGATATAAACATCTGCTACTCTGGATCTACTAAATCGCAAAATAGAGGAGTTAGCAGGAGAGTCACAAGCCACCACGTGGCTGAACCGACAAGGAAAACAGCTCCCCCTACAGAAACCTATCCATAGAAAAATCAAAGAAATCCCTGCAACAAGTATCTCTGACCTCACAGCGGTAGCATTAAAAGCATTAAAAAATATCCATAGCTAATTATTCTACTCCTAATGTCTGTATTTCTTCAGACTCACAGACCTGACTTCATGTGTACTGTATGTATTTGAGTCCAGGTGTGTGTAATGTGTATTATCATGTAATGTTTTGTGTGTATTCACCCAGTGAAGTTGACCAATGCAGACTTTAGCAGCCAAAAGGGGCAGTGAGGTGTCCTCTGGTTTCATGCTGGCACACTCTTTAAATACAGACACAGCACCAATGCCCTGGAAGGAACACACACACATACACACACACACACACACACACACACAGATACAAATGTCACTGACAAATTGTGATTCATGTGCACGCAGCAGCCACAGATGACATGGATCGCTTTAAGCGAGTGAATCAAACACGCATCAACTTTCCTTACACAGCCTTAATAGACTCGTTTAGGCACACAGTCACTTAATACATGTAGGTCAATCATTAATGGACCACGTGCACATGCGCTCACGCACATGCACTCACGCACACACACACACACACACACACGCTGGCCCTAAATAGAAGCGGATCTGACGACACCGAGGCGGCCCCTTCTCCTTCTAGGGAACTGCCTATTTCTAGAGCTCTCCATTGATCTGCAGTGTCGCTTTATCCTGCAACCCAGATCAATTTTTTGTTTGTGTCACACACACACACACACACACAGAGACTAAGGGAGTAGGAGAGAGAGAGAGAGAGAGAGAGCGTGAGATTGGTGCTGGGTGGGTGGTGGACAGGGGTGTAAGCTATTCCAGCTCCTTTTGAGGACTCCCATTTGAAGAATGTGCTTCTTTTTTTTTTAAACATGACAACAATATTAATCTTTATTTAGCAGCAAATTGATTCATTAGTATTTCCCAATCTTGCGATCTTTGCAAAACCAGATTTTGGTCATTTTGACATTTTGTACTATGTGGTTTAGACTAATCCTGTAGTTGCATTCCTTTTTTGTGTCCCTTTGTTGCAATTACTTCACTTAAATATTATATCAAAATACATATTCAATATTTGAATTGTCCACATTAAATAAAACTCAACCCATCGGCTACTCCAAGCAGACTGCACACCTATGTGCGAATACTATTTGTAGCATGTCTGGACGTGAGGGACAGGAAGGAGCGCAGCACCGTACAGAGGACAGAGGTATGGCAGGAGATGGATGTCGCCTCTGGGTGGGGCATGTTGTGCACGGGGGGCTGTTGCGGGTATAAAAGGAGAAACGAGCTCACCTTCCCAGCCGCCATGAGTGACAGGCCCAGCTGGTGCCAGAGGTGGAACTCGTTGAAGGAAAACTTCATGGCTCGCTCCAGACACTGCGAGAAGAAATGCAGACACACAAATACGTTCAGGTGGTATAATTGATACAAGTGGGATGCCAGAGTCTGGCCATTTTAACCCAGACTGTGCCAAAAAAAGATGAAATGCATGAAAGATATTTAGAAAATCAGGAAAGACAGAGTTGGGAACAATATTTGTATTCCCTCATTTCAATTTGTAAATGAAGTCCCTTAACTGAATGGCCGCTCTTTCTTGACTTCATTTTTCTAGCTTGAAATGACTGTCAGTCACCTTTCACCACCCACTCAGCGCCATGTCAGTCCATAATGATGTGATTGATGTGTGTGTGGATGAGCCAAGGATGGCGTCAGTCATGCACTTGTGAGCTTAACCGGGAAAAAGGTCTGCTCAATAGTCTGATTCTATAATGTGCACTCATTAGAAAGGCTGCATTTACTGTTGTCCTGCTCATCCTAGCTAATTATATTTCCATCAGGAGAGAAATGTGTGCAGATATGCAAATAGGATTTATTGTACAGGTCAAATAAAATCTACAAAGAAGAAGACTCTCTCGTTATATGAATACTTTGTATATCTAGGGGTGGAGAACCATCAGACCCCCGATGGAATCTAGACACCGGTGGACCGGTGCAAGGGGGGGTGGAGCGTTGCACTCTTTGCCTGCAATGACAGCCGAATGGCAAAGAGAGAAACGATTATTTAAAGCGGGGTTGTGACTCTGTGTTTGGCCCTCGCCGTTGTGTAACAATTCTGATTGATTTAGCAGGAAAGTGCACGCCTCCAACAGCTGATTGGAGTTTTGTAGAGGATTGATTAAGAGGGAGGTCTTCCTGAAAGGATTTACACTGAGACACATTTCAATCAGGAGAGACTAGTTGCAGATATGTGACAGTTATACGGTATATACACAGTAATATTTATTAGGATAACAGCTGAATTGATTTAGGAGCGCATCGATTCATTTTTAAGTTAGGTCTTCCTGAAAGAATTTACGCTGAGCTGCAATAGTGAAAATACTGCAATACTGTGGGTATTTCTTGGGTGGGTAACAATGCCATGAATGAATTAGGATGAGTATCAAATACAGGAACACTTGTAAAGTCGCTATTTTAATACTGCAACTGTCACTGCTGCTGCTGCATATGTAATAGTGCTGACCCTTGTTAACCCTACTAAATTAGGCCGCCACACATAACAATCCCAATTTAACCCCTGGTTTGGGAGTTAATGTACTATGCAGAGCTAGGGTTTAGACAAATTGGTACTTGCTACTACTGTGCTTCGTGTAAGTATAATTATATCTGCTTCTCCTCCACTGATTTCAGAGGAAAACATTTCACTCCATATTTTCTACCATTGTACTTCTTACTTTCCTGATTCTAATTGGAAAATATAATGCATGTCAATGGTTCAACAGCTCACAGCTATACAGTTTACCATGTTAGCATATGAATTTGTATGTTAGCAAATCAGCATTTAGCAGATATTAAAGCTTAAGCTGATGGGAATGCCATTTTGTTCTGCAGGCATGTAATAATAATAATAATATTGTATACTTTATTAGTCCCACAAGGGGAAATTACAATTTACACTCTGTTGTTATTACACCTGTTACACACAGGCCTTAACTACACACAGATGCTCAGAACCTATACATGGACTAAAAAAATGGTGTTAAAAAGTGTTATTGCTTGAGGTACGAATGATTTTCTGAAGCGTAGTATTAATGCACCCGTAATAATATTCCTATCCAAACATGTTTTTTGCAACACAAGCCTCCAATACAACTTTTTGGGGATATATATTCTTACAAAGATGTAAGAATATGTGTATCCTCCAACTGGAATTTGATATTAGAATCAGAACTTCACCTCATGGATTGATTAAAGCTTCACTAAGAATGTAATCAATCAATGGGAATCTTATTCATCACATCAGAGATGCATGGCGCGGACCGTCTGACATCTAATTCCTAATAAATGGCCCATGCTGGCCTCATATATCATCAAACTGACCCACTGGTCTGAGTGGAACTACCTCAGTTTGTATGTGTGTGTGTGTGTGTGTGTGTGTGTGTGTGGTCCTCCTTATAAGATGACTGATGCTATCTATGAATCAGTCAGACAGGTGGACAAACCTAATTTTAGACAACCCTTCTAACCTCCGCCTCCCCAACTTCCTACACCTGAGGTCACATTAGCGGGGTAACAGAGTTTGTAGAAAAAATAGAGTAGGCATTTGAAATGTGAGATTTGAGAGAAAGAATGTAGGAGGAAGTAGAAAAAAGACACAAAATCCCTTCGCCTAAAGTGATAAAGACATTAATTAAAAAGTTTTGCAAAGGCAAAGCTCACACTAACACATCTCATCTCTCACACTACTGTTCTCCTCCCCTCAGACCTCCATGGGCTGTGTCTCTGTGTGTTTGTGTGTGTGTGTGTGTGTGTGTGTGTGTGTGTGTCACCACACCTCAGAAAGCATGCCGTACTGCCCTCTCCTGGCCATGCCGATGGTGAGCAGGTCATAAACAGAGGTGGCATCCTGCAGGCTGGCCTGACGGGCTTCCGCCTGGTCTGGCAGACGGCTGATCACCGCCTCGCCGCTGGCCTGGACGGACAGAGACGCTGAGTGAGGAAGAGGAGGAGGAAGGAGGAAAGAGGAGGAAAACTGAGGAAGGGAAAGGTGGTGATACTGATACCGTCAACAGCAGAAAGGACCTCTGTTAAAGGGAGTGTACTAGAGATGCATGAATGTGTGTTTGTGTGTGTGTGTGCGTGTGCGTGTGTGTGTGTGTCTCACCATGGACTCTGTGATGAGCAGCAGCAGCACAGCTTCCTCCACCACGTCCTGAGGACAGAAGCAACTGCAAGGACACAGGAAACAGGAAATAGTACCAATACCAGGAAGTCACACACACACACACACACACACACGGCTTGTCCTGAGGTTGATTGCCTGATTGCTGGGAGTGTCCAGTTTCTGTCTCACTTGTGGTGCTGTAACACAACGCGGACCACCCTGAGTGTATCACCACACAGCACCATCTCAGATGTCTCTCACACACACACACACACACACACACACACACACACACACACACGTTAATTTCTTCCATCTCTACCTGTGCCATCCCTTTCACTCATCTCTTTCTTTGTTTCTCCTCCCTCTCGACACATCTACCACACACTGTCGTGGCCTTTTCAAAAGTGGTAACTGATGACAAAAGCCATGAACAACACTCAGCTATTCCTCAGGGTGAAGTCTCCTGTTCCTCCTTTCCTTCTAATCTCAGACATGGACGTACAGTAGCTCTTCACTTATGATAGTGTGGGCAAAACTAGTCATGTGGCGGTGACTAAGTATGCTTCGCACGGCCTGAGCAACGAGCGCAGGAACCCTGGGCATAGGGAAATGCAGAATATATCGATATTTAGTTTGCTGATGCAGATAACCACATTGTCATGTCAACGTCATGTCGTAGGTTTGTTTTCTGCTTCTTCAGACGAGTGCAGTTCCACACTGATAAGAGGAGGAGAGGTGTGTGAGATCATTTGGGTGCGCTGGGATTCCTCACATTAAATGACCCGGTGTAGCCTACGAGCACCCTCAGGGAAAGTCTGTTACCTGGCTTTCCATGTCAAAATGTGTACTTTCACTTTGTAGAGACGTGACTCAGATTCACGCCTCCCTGATGATGAGTCAGTCTCTAGTACATAAAAACACTTGGACACTTGGCCCTAACTGCCAAGTGTTACAGTTGTTGGGAGGATAGTATCTCGGACAAAACTGATACCACATTCTCTGAAAGTGCAACTCTGACAAAGGAAATACACTCCTAGAGATAACTGGTGTGGGCACAATGACACAAATAAGTAACTAAACACAATCCCTGGAGGCATGACGCTTCTTGAACATGGGTGTAATTGCACTTAGTACACGGACAGTTGGATCTAGGGTGACTAGATAAGACTGGGTGAAATTCGGGATAGGGGATTTGGGGATGGCCTCCAGTCCGTTACATAAAAGTCACACAAATTATAAAAGTCAACACTAAAATGTGAGCATGAAGTGTCTTTCATAAGACAAAAATACACTGACTGTGTTGAATGTAACAGTGATGCCCGCCATCCGTGAAAAACGCCAAATTTTCCCAAACGCTTTGTTTGGATCTTGTAAGGCGCCTTACATCTACGGGTATTTCCTTCTCCACTCCTCCCATCACCTGCAGTTACATTTTGGCTTTTTGGCTTCCCTCTGTACATGTTGTAATTCATCCGGCATAGCTATGCATAGTGCTTATCAATTCTTGGCACTTTTCTACACGGGTTAACAAAAAAGAAAAAAACTACGACATTCATGTAGGCAACAGACATATTGAGTCTAATTCAAGACCAACAGGACAGGATTTGGGACCACTGCTTGTAAGGACTGTCCTGAATGTCTTGGGATTGAAAGAGAATCCAAAACTAGAAATCCCGAAATAGAATAGAAAGCCTTTTTTTTTATTATACGCAGTAACTAGTACTAGTACAAGTGCAGTACCTGTGCAATGAGATTGAAGCAACCCCTTTACAGTGTCAACACAAAATTTAAAAAATAGAAAATGTAAGTAGTGCAGAAGAAGAAGAACAAAAGTGAGGGTGGAGGTAGTGCACAGTTCCTGAGAACAGCTACATACATGTATAAAATAGTAAGAAAATACAAATTATGCAAAAATATAGTTTGGTGTATCAAAAGTCCTGAGTGTTAAATATTGCAAAGTAATGAGATTTAGTGATTAAGTCTTAAATATTGCACTGTAAGGAAATTAAATGGTTAAGTATCAATAATACGTAACTAAATATTGCACTGTAATAATGAAATCAAATGGTTAAATGTTAAATATTGCCTGGTCACGCTAGTTGGACCGCATGGATAACAGAATCGAGAGGATTAAGATTAACCAAATAAACCAAACAAACCCGTCGGTGCTGTAACGCTGCGGGGGTTTAACAGTGGGGTAGATGGCGTCTTTGGAGGCGGCGGCTCCCTCTCTGTGGAGCCAGGCTGAGGGTGGGGGGCCCAGCGGGGGCCAGTAGCTGTCCTCACTGACGGAGCTCAGCAGCACCTCAGCTAGCTTTCTCGCTGCAGACTGAGGAAACCACAATGTATTAACAGGACACTGTACTGGGTGGATAAGCATGAGCATACAGATTGAAGTACTTGTCTAGTAAAGCAGTATTAGTATTAGTATAGTATTTAGTATAATTATTCCATCCTATTTTGTAGCTACCAGTCTGCACTTGCGCTGGTAAACTATAGAATATTGAATGTTTAGCATCTAGCAGTACAACCTACAGCAGCTATGTGTGTGTGCGTGCATGCATGTGTGTGTGCGTGCGTGTGTGTGTGCACCTCACCTTCCTGAAGTTCTGAGACCCTCGTGACTCCACCACCCTGAGGACCCTACGCAGCTGGTGAGCACCCTGTGCTAGATGGCTGACACACACATAAACAACAGAGAGATGTTTGGAAATGACTGGAGCATTACACCCTGTTTCTATTATTTTGTCCACCCTATTTACATTAGATATGTTTGGGGAAAAAAAGCCTCTCTTACAGTTCTATGAAAAACCTTAACATTGCAACCTTTATGAATTGGTGAGTTCCTGCTGACCTGCTGTGTTAGACTGCATTAGTTTCAGCTATTTGTACCTAGTGTATTTGACACTCCAACGTTTAAAACACTTCAAACACTCCTTTGCTTTTCTGACACTGACACCTGCTGGTCACAAATTAAAATGCATCTCTGCGGCACTGAGGTCAATTGGTGCTTTAAAGCTTTTCCTTAAATTCCTAAAACAGCAGAAAAGCCCAAATTTTTCCTCCTTACAGTCAATGTCAGATTAGTAAAGACTGCAGCCATTAATCAGAATGCAACCAACAATGTAAAAAAATATCAATTTGAAGGCCTTCTTTTATGACCCCAGGTGTTTTTTTTGCTTTACTTTTAAGAGAGCATGCAAACAGTTTACAGAGCAACTTTGCCTAAAAGAAGGCAGGCGCTGTGTATGTGTTATGTGTAAGTAGCGTAGGTGGACTCACCCCCTCTGCAGCAGACAAAGGTAAGCACTTTGTAAGGAAGCCTGTAGGAAGTAGCCCAGGTCGATATCCACTGGTGATGGAGCTAGACTGGCTTTGGCTGTTTTGGTGTGGGGTGTTATTACTGAAATCTGAAAAATACATGCACAACAAGGTGTATTTTCACAGTATTTGCACCTTTAAATCTGTGTAAATACATATCACATACATACATACATAAGTACATACATACATAAATGCATGCATGCATACATGCATGCGTGCGTGCATACTTGCGTGCATACTTACATACATACATACATACAAACATGCATGCACTGTATATTCTTTTGAGTAGTTTCATCCATTAGAATGCATCATATTTCATACACTGATTGCATGTTTTAAAATCTTAGTCTGAAAAATAACCAGCACACAAAAGATACAGAATCACTAAATATGACCAAATACTACATATATGTGACGGAAAATGTGGAAAGATGTTGAAGATTCACATATAGAATACACGCTAAACATGTGTAAAGTTCCACCTTATCGAGCTCCTGCAGGTAGGACAGGGCAGCGTCACAGGCCCTGAGGTAACAGGACAGACACTCCTCCTCCCTCTCTGACAGGCGGACACGTGACGATGCCGAAACTGTCTGGTGGTCCAGAGACAGACCTGAGACACAAGGAGAGACCATGGGCACCATCATACCATAAGACCACTATCCAACAACAATCACATTCGGAATTACGATTTAGCTACTACATACTGCTGGCTAAGTTAGCATGGAACACCTGATACCAGGCAAGGCAGTGAATGCACAAGATACAGACAATCATGGACAATATACAGTATATGGAAACTATAATTGTCAGTTGGAAGATGTTTTATTTCATTGCAAAGTAAAATAATTAATCAGATGAATACTCAAAAATAAATGGGAAGAACGAAGGTCAGATTTTGATAAAAGAGTTCCATCTTCAACTAAGTAAGACACATCATTAAATAATTCTATTTAAGGGTTTCTTCTTCTAAACTTGAATATATTCCTAAATATGTGGAAAATAGACAGAAAATATTGCAAATTCATATAAAATGAATTCCAAATATATCTGAAAATACGGACGTTAGACTTGACAGCGTAATTGTTGAATAGAAACCTGCACATATGTCTGTCTCAAAGTTCATAAATGTTCATATAATTAACAACTTCCTTTTTTTTAAGATGCTGCTCATGATGTATTACTAGTGTTGGGTAAAATGACATAAAAAAGGCTCTTTCATGGAGTTTTTTAAAATTGAAAATGACTTCACTTTACCAATATATTAACGTAAAAAATACACTATAAGTAAACCTAAGTCACCTAACACACACTTACAATAATTTAACAATAAATAACAGTTACACTATTAACAAGTAACAACAAAATTAATGTTGAGCTGGTATGGTAACTAGAGCCCAGAGGAAAAATATGGCATTTTAAAATTAGCCTACAGTTACGGTAGCTAGAAAGTCTGATATTTTTACGTCCGTTTCGGAGTGACAGAGGGAAAATATTACAGTTGACACATAAAAAAAAAAAAAAAAAAAATCAAAATTTGCGTCTGATTCCTACCAGTTGCATAGGAGCCGGTTCCATAGTGGAACCAGATTTGGCTCCCCCCCTTGTATTACACCCTAGAAAAGATGCATAAATGAACAATAAAATGGTATTTTTACGTAATGTACTTTTTTGTTTTTAGACCTGTGACCTTCTCACTGCATTTTGGAAATCTGTTGTTGATATTTTATCCCCTGTGCATGCACTATGATATACAGAGTTCACATTTTATACCAATTACACATTTAGGATTTGAATTTCTAAATGATTTAAAAAAATAAAATGAAAAGATTCAAACGTCTGAAGTATTAGATGAGATTAAATAGATAGTACCTTATTCATCATTCATTATCAGGTATTGAATAAATGTAAAGTGGCATTAAATAAACGGTATTTTAAAGTGCAGTTGCCATAGTACAAAAAAAATTATATTGCAGTGTAAGTAAGTAAGTGAAGTTCAAATTAAATTGAATATGTAATAAATAATATAGCGAAAGTAAGTAACCATAACATAAATGAAACTGTGACCATGAATAATGTTGAAAAAGTAAGTACTTGTAATGTAAAAATATAAATAGAGATAATAAAGATATACAGAGAGTGTGTGGAGCAATTGAAAAACAGAAAAAAACATGTCTTTTATGTACTTTCCCTATTTCCTCAACATATTGTGCTGTGCAGATGGACGCACTGCTAATGCATGAATACAGAGGAAGAAGTGAGCAGGGCACTCCTGGTCCAGATGCCGGGTCTGATGTCCGTTAGTGGACTTATTGGTACAAATAAACGGAACATTTTTAGACCGCAGGAGGCCTGTGATGGACAGTAGCCTCCGGCCAGACGCCAGACGCCAGGCTTAATCAAATAAGCAGACAGCTGCTGAAAGACAAGACATCGTCATCCAAATATTCACATCTGACTTCATTCCCACAACAATATGGAATATGTACACATAAAAAACCATGGGAAGGAAGCTTGGCTACCCTCAAAGGATCTGATCTGTTTTTTCAAGTAGCATGTGAGAGTCAAACACGATCCATTGCCAGTATAATTTAGTGGATTTCAAATCAAAATCTTTCAGTTACGGTAATAAAATTCTTTGTCCTTTATTAGGAAACAGAGAATATGATGACACGATGATGATTATGACCGTAACAAGATTATCCAGAGCTCAAAGGAAGCAGACAGTTGTAATGCTGTGTGGATGTGACCTCTTACTGTTCATTTGGCTGCTATTCAATGAGTAAAAAAAAAAATGCTAAAGATCTACGGAAGAGGATTAGGGCCACTGGTGAAATGATTATGTGAAAATTCTGAATTTATTCTAAGAATTCTGACTTTATTCTCAGAATTCAGATTTTAATCTCAGATTCAAAAAAAGACAGAATCCTGAGATTAAAGTCAGAATTCTGACTTTAACCTCAGAATTCAAAAAAGTCAGAATGCTAAAAATAAAGTTAGAATTCTTAGAATAAATTCAGAATTTTTACTTTATTCTCAGAATTCTGAGATTAAAGACATAATCTGACTTTGTTCCCAGAATTCTGACTTCATTCTCAGAATTCTGACTTTAATCTCAGAATTCTGACTTTATTCTCAGAATTCTTAGATTAAAGTCACAATTCTGACTTTATTGAGAATAAAGTCAGAATTTTTACCTTAATCTCAGAATAAAAAATAAATAACTGAGAGTAAATTCCGATTCATGAGAATAAAGTCAGAATTATGAGAATAAAGTCAGAACTCACGTACATTTTTCACCAGTGGCCCTAATCCTCTTCCGTATATATCTGACTGAAAAAGTACTTGTTCTAAGTGACCCAAAAATAATCTGCTATAACAAAACTTCAGACAGCTTGTGAGCATGTGTGACTGTGAGTAACAGTAAAGGCTTCCATTACATATGACTCACAATCCCACTGGTTGGTATAGAAATCTGTTCCCTTATTAAGGACTTTATGTTGTTACTTTACTGTGAATCTATTCCATTTTAGATGTTATTACTTAGGTGTCGTTAACCTACTTTTGACTACATTTATAGAGGAAGTAGTCAATTTCCTACCTGACAGAATAAGCTATCCTACTTCTAATTTAATTTATATAGAAAGTAGGCCATTCTGATACATATTTCCTACCTGGCGGAATACTTTTGACTACATTTAAAGAGGTAGTAGTCCATTCTAATACATATTTCCTACCTTGAACAATACTTTTAACTACATTTATAGAGGTAGTAGTCCATTCTGAAAGATATTTCCTACCTGAAAGAATACTTTTAACTACATTTATAGAGGTAGTAGTCCATTCTGAAAGATATTTCCTACCTGACAGAATACTTTTAACTACATTTATAGAGGTAGTAATCCATTCTGAAAGATATTTCCTACCTGACAGAATTCGCTTTTAACTACATTTAAGGATGTAGTAGTCCATTCTGAAAGATATTTCCTACCTGACAGAATACTTTAAACTACATTTAAAGAGGCAGTAGTCCATTCTGATAGATATTTCCTACCTAGGAGAATGCCCTTTTAACTACATGTATAGAGGAGTAAGTCCATTCTGATAGATATTTTCTACTTAACCAAATCAGCAACCCTATTGTTAACTACATTTATACAGGAAGTAAGCCATTCTGATAGATACTTCTACTACTACTACATTTATAGAAGGTACAAAAACCTTGTGAGGCACTGCTTTGTGCACCACATTTTTAAATTTCACATCCTAAAGTGTTATAAACAAGCTGAGGTTAAGACTCTTGCGGGGTTTACTGACATAACTATCCAATCAAGCTGATGTTTTCCATCCGTGTTACATTCCCAGTCCATCCCCCTCCCTTCCACTTTCACTTCCAAACCCTCATACAAGGTCATTTTGATTTTATGGCTGTGATAAATTCTAGCAAAGGTTTTAGGAATTTAATTATCAAGGAAATGTATGCAAGGAGCTGTTCAGGCTTGCCTGTGTTTTTTTAGGGAAACATGTCTGTCTTCAGTACTCCCTCAGCCTACCTAAGACTCTGCTTTAAAAGTGAACTGTGCAGCACTAATGGACTAGTGGCTAGTGACCCTACAGTGTTGTCTAATTTTAGACCAGTCTCTCATCTGCCTTTTCTTTCAAAGGTTTTGGAAAAAATGCTTTTTATGCAGTTCCAAGCCTTTTTACAACAGAACTCTGTTTGATAAATCCCAATCTGGTTTCACAGTACTGAGTCTGCACTGTTGAGAGTACATAATAAAATTGCCTTGTCTGTAGATGCACACTGTTTTAGTCCTTTTGGACCTCACAGCGGAGTTTGACACAGTGGACCATGCAGTCCTCCTCTCTCGCCTTGAGCATTCTGTAGGCATCAGAGGCTCGGCGATCAAATGGTTTAGCTCCTATTTGGCAAATAAGAGCTTTTTTGTTATGATTGGTGCCCTCTCCTCGTCCGTGCTCTTCTCTAGTGGCGTACCCCATGGATCCATTTTTGGCCCCATTCTGTTTTCTTTATATATGCTTCCTTTAGGGGCTAGGAAAGCACAACCTGTCTTTACATTGCTACGCAGATGCTTTGCAGATCTATTTGCCTATAAACTCCCTGACATTAAGTTGTGGCTTTCTGACACTTTCTTAATTTGAATGAAGATCAAACGGAGTGTATTATTTTCAGTACTTCAGACATGCAAAATAGTCCAGCTTTGAGTTTGGGAGCTTTGGTATGTTAGGCTATGTCAGCTGTTATTTTTGATTGCAGCATGAAATTTGACAAGCAGATCGGTAATGTTGTTAGAATGAGCTTTTATCAGCTTTGTCTGCTGGCTAAAGTTAAATATTTCCTGAGCAGGCACGACCTAGAAAAGGCCATTCATGCTTTTATTAGTTCAAGGTTGGACACCTGTAATGCTCTTTATGTTGTTGAATCAGACGTCCATCTCACGTCTTAAACTTGTATATCACGCCCCGTCTCTAAACCCTACATTGGCTCTCAGTGCCAATGGTCCAGAATAGATTTATTTATTATTTAGGTTTAGAATAGATTTAGAGATGTTATTGTTTGTTTTTAAGGCTTCAAATGGTCTGGCCCTAGAGTATTTGTCTGTAATTTTAACTTTGCGGGAGCACAACGGGTTGTTGCGGTCTTCAAATCGGTGAGTTTTAAAAGTCCCAAGGTCCAGGTATAAACGGTGGGGGGGTCAGGCTTTTGCAGATGCTGTCCCTGGAACAAGTTCCCCCCTGATATTCGCAATATTACAGATGTGGCTCTGGGTAGGTCCAAACTCAAAACACATCTGTTTAGTCTGGCTTTTAATACGTAGCAGTGGTGTGAAAATTTCATTCTTCTGTTTCTTTGCAACTTTTTCTGATTTCACTGTTTTCTATGTTCACTCTTTCTATTGTATGCTATGTGTTTTTTACTCTTGGTTTCTTTCACTTTAATACCTGCTGGTTGCTGTAAAGTGCTATATGAAGACATTTTGACTGATTGATTGATAGTGGATGTCCAAAAAGACGGAAATCCCATTGCCCGGTAACAAAAGACTTTGGCTTGCCTTGACATTTAGTGTTTCTCACCAGAATGTATTGAATACTCTTTAGGCCTATTCACAACCCTATATTTTTTCACCGTGGTGTTCGCGGCACTAAAATGACGTCACCACCTCTATCGTTTCCAGTTTCGCAAGTTGGTGAATTTTTCTAACTGTGCACGCTGCATGGTTTTTATTTCAACATGGTCGGCTAGGGAGACCGGCCAAGCAGGTTCGCCGGTATACACATCTGCATGATGCTCAATGTACAGACCACAGGGCGCTAAATGGCCTTAAACATGTGGTCAGAGAGAGACACCACGCTGGGAAAAGAAGTCAACACTTGGAGATAAGCGGCAGTAATACAAATGCAATGTTTGGTGGTTGGTCTGTGTTTATCGTGAATGTGTTATTGTTTACTAGTGTTGCCAGGCAACCTGCTTCCCTTCACGTCTGTTCTCTTCTTCTCTACTACTTCTTGCTTATTCACAGATTATTTATTATATACGAACAATGCGTTGAGCATAAACGGCTCTGTGCATGCTTGTAGCACCCATGCCATCTACAAAGAGCCGAGCCACTGTGTAGCAAGTGAGTATAACCAAGGAATTTTTTTGGGAGGGAGTCTTAAAGAGACAGGCACTAAAACGGAGCGTTTCAGACAGACGGTGAATACAGGTAGATGTATTTTTAGACACACAGCATTAGAAAATTCAAGTTTTTTGAACATTAAAAAACACCCAATGCGTATGAAGATGTACAAAACCAATACAATAAAAGTATGAACTTGAAAAAAAGCACAATCTGTCCCCTTTAACTCTCCAGAGGTGCCTGGTACCTTTGATTACAAAAGCCTCGGCCAGCAGGCGGAGGTGGTAGGTCGGCTGCTCGTTCTGGGTCAGCTCCTCCAGTCCCACCCTGGCACACATGCCCTGAGCGTCGCGGTAGCGACCCTGCACAAAGTGAACTTTAGCCATCAGCAGGAGAGCCTCGTTCAGATACCTGGGCTGGAGGACAAGAGGAAGTGGGCAATAACTGAAGCAACGCAAAGGAACATATCGGTACAAAATGCTTCCTGTGCATAACAGTTTCAGCAGATAAATAAATGAAATTTGAAGAAGCAGAGACGAATCATCAACAACAGGGTGACTTGAAGGAACCCAGATTAGACTTACTGTGAGACGGCCTCGGCTGAGGACGGTGTTAAGGTGGCTTTTCGCACGGCCCAGTCTGGGCTGGGTCTTGTCCATCAAAGGGGTGGAGCTTAGTAAAAGGTCTTGGTTTTCCTGCAGGCACTCCTCCAGCAGCATCTCGGCCGTCAGCAGCATCCCGTAGTCATCTAGGGGACGGGATTGAAAAAGTCAAAAAGTTAGTTTGGGTAGGTCTGAGCTCAGGGTCAAAGGTCATTTGTTTCTGTAGCCAAAGCAAACCTCCCTCGGTCCATTAAAAACAGCAGCTCAGGGAGACGAGGTTAACATGCCAGAGCCCTGAAGTGTGTTCACAAGCTACAGTTTCTATTTCAGTCCGGAACACTCCCATCATAAATTTAACCATGTATTGAAACAAATGAAAATCCAGTTATGCTTCGCACTGGTGGCTCCACTGTGATAACGCTCCCTGGACATGCCTAGCAGCATGCTAAGCCGAAACAGGGAGCACCACACAGAACCCCCCCCCCCCCCCCCAGGGTAAAAAGAAGGAAGAAAGACATTGAAAACAATTTTTTTCAACATCTTGCACTTTATTGTAAAGTTTTTTCTCCGCTTGTTCACTTTCTAAGCTTCACTTTTCTTTATTATTGTGACATTATTTTTTGTGCTATTTTTAAGTTGTTTTTTTCTCCTGTTTTGTTGCTTTTTTGACATTGTGTTGTGCTTTTTTCATAGTTTTTTCCTACGTGTTTGACCCTTTTTTCTAAAACTTTTGTCACTTTTACATTTGACGCTTTCCCCCCCCCCCCATACGAGTTTTGCACCTATTCGTGGAATTCACCTATTCTTGGACACTAAACCTCATTTTTGAGTTTGAAAAGCAGAAATAGGCTATAAAATTGACAGCTATAATTGAATCAAAGTAGTGTACTGGTCCTTCTTGAGAAGAACTTGAGAAGAACATGAAATGGAACCATCCATGTTCATTTTTGGCAATTTCTTTTTGGAAAATGGGTCAAATTTGACCCCGACACCACCGGACACTGAGTCATGTTAAGACTCCGAACTAGGAAGGTGGAGGCTGTGGTGGAGGTGTAAGCAGCAGCAGTTTGTGAAGCAGGGATCAGTGCGGCGGGACTCACATTTATAAGGGCGCCCTTGATGTGAGAATTGCTGTGATTGGTGTGTGTCTGATAGGAATGATAATTCAATCAGCGGGCGTACAAATTCCGTGTTCTGCATGGCTAACGTTAAGCTTAATTTCCCGGGACTTTCCTTAAATAGCTTTAACATTGTAATCATACCGTGAACCTCAGTTTCTGTGTGTACACAAACACTCGATTAAAGCCTTCCTGTTTACCTTTTTCCATTCTGTGTATGTGTTCCTCCTCCAACTCCGTGGGCAGTGTTTATGTCCTGAGATACTTGACATATTTGCTTAGTTAGTGCTGATACAACTTAGGTAGTTTATCAGCCCAGCCAAGGCTAAAGCTATCAGTGGGTTAGGTTAGGGTAGAACTGAGCGCCCTGGATGGGCGCTGCGAGGGGCACAGGCACAAGGGGACCACCGGTGTGAATAAAACACTTAAAACCTCCTTTAAAAACCTTGATCGGGGTTAAAAAGCTGTTTAAAAGAAGGCCAAATGCTCAGAGCAGGACCAAAGAACCACAGGACAGGACGGACAGCGGAAAAATAAAACTCTCCTCTCCCCGAGACACTACCACGTAATTATAATAAATCAAATTAGGACGTGTGTCAGCCCAAGTTACAACGTAACAGTGTTGTTGGACAGTTTGGGACAGCATATTCTTTTTTCAATACAAATTCTTGTTTCAATTGATAAAGTGGTAAAATGAAATAAGTTTTATTTGTGCAATTTACTAATTCATGTGTAATGTATTGTACAATACAATTTGCTATATTATTGTACACTTATCTATCTTTGCTCTTATCTTTGCTGTTGCAAACCGCAAATTTCCCACTGTGGGACAAATAAAGGTAATCTTATCTTATTTAATCTTATCTTATTTTATCTTATTTTATCTTGTCTTATCTTAAGTTTTCTGAAACATTCTTTCATCTGTGAATCATATTGTGATGCATTGGTGTAACACCAAACAGCAGAAAGAAGAGACCAGCTGGTCAATGTAGTGGAACATATAGAAGCTTAAAAAATGTGAAAAATGTACCTCAGAAGGAGTGGTGACCAAAACAGAGCTAAAAGGAGAGGATTTCCATTCAGGTGGACAGTTTATTTCTGTTGTGTATATTTCTGTTGTGGTTGTGTATTTTTCTGTTTCCTGTTTGTATATTTCTGTTTCCTGTATTTCCCTATTGATTGTGGTTTTTTGTTTCCTGTTGAGTGTGTGTGATTTAGTGATTATTGTGACGGTTTCTGTTCCCTGTAATTTGTTCGGATTACTGTTTCATGTCCTAGTCCGTGTTACTAGTCCGTGCAATGATGTCATGCTTCCATACCATGATACCATTTTGACCAGAGCCTAAAAAAATGATTTATGAAATTAATAATAATAATAAGGGGAAATTACAATCTGTTGTTATTACACACATATGCTTAGTACCTATACATTCATTAAATGGAGAGATGTCAGAATGGGGGGGGGGGGGGCACCCCAAGCCGTTGGGGGTTCAATGCCTTAATCAAGAGCCCCTAACCCAGGAGGTTACTTTCCATACTTTGATCCATATGGAGACTTAAACCGGCGACCCTCTGGTTCCCAACTCATCTCCCTATGGACTGAGCTACTGCCACCCCAATTTTTCCAAAAAATGTAAATGTACCCACCGAAGTTGTAGCTGAGCTTTAGCTATATTCAAAACTTTAAAAAAAATGTTTATGCATATCTTTAATGAGAAAAGAAATGCATTTAATGGACCTTAAGGATACGCATCATACAAGAACCGCTGAATTCAAAATATGTTTTAGTTTACAAGAAAATTCCACAGGGTACCTTTTTTAAATGCAGAGTGGAAAAACACTAGCTTATAAAATAGCCACCAAGTGTTTTAATTAAAGAATGTAATTCCCCACAGGTCAATAAAAAAAAACACATTCCCAGAACAAATACAGAGGACTGGAACATATTAACGTCAGTGTCCTACATGGTGATATACTCCGGGTTCAAACCTTGCTCTTTGAGTGGGACTGACATCCAATTAGACTCTCACATCTTAATCACTACATCACCTTACTTTTAATTATCCAACGTCAAATACTTTCAACAGCAAGAGACCAAAGAATGAAGAGTCTGCACCACAACGGCTTTTTTTTTTAACCCATGTGTTGTCCTCGGGTCCAAGTTGACCCAATTTCCCAAGTTTTTTTATATAAAAAATATGGGTTTCTTACTACCAAATTGCCCTAACATAACATAGATGAACATTATATGGATCCCATACAACATTATTCGCAGGTACAATTATTGATTACTTTCATTCAATTGTGTTTCTATGTGTCTAAACTTTGAATGAAAACCAGTCTTAGTCAAAATAATTAATCATTTCTCAACTCCAAAAAAAGGTATAATGTCACATAAATTAAGTGTATTGACCATGAATAAAACAAAGCGTTGAAAAGAGTGACATAAAACTATTGTTGCTATATTTGACTTATGTGCATTGCCCTTCTACAATACTTTTATAGTACGAGTATTCATTTATGCCGCAGTAGACTGGATAAGGCATAGTCTATTTTAGCCTTATTTAGTGTAAAATGTAATTTATAATTGTTTTTATTTTACTGTAAGAACACTTGACACATCTCTGGTCTTGTCTTTGCTGTTGCAAACTGCAAATTCCCCACTGTGGGACAAATAAAGGTTGTCCCAGAGTGTTGTCATGTTGTCTTTGGGTCAAATTTGACCCGTTTTCAGTTTTTATATCACAACAAATGGGCCTTCGAAATAAGTGCTGAAAATGTCAACGTTAAAAATATCATTTTCGTGGTTGACGGGAAGACAACATAAGGGTTAAAACGTTTAAAAAAAACGCACAAAAAAAGTTCATTTGTGCATTTTTGATGTCTTGGGAAGACAGCACCAGGGTTAAACTGTTATACAGTAAATTGGATTTTCCCCCTCTCACTGTCAGATCAGCTCATGTGAACCATGCATGCACACCGTAACACCGCACCGATTTAACACTTCAGTGCATGTGCAGGCAGGGAGAAAGTGCTGGTCGGCAAGTTATGGGCACAACAACAGCCGACTTGCAGTCAAGTCACCTGAACCCGTGTTTACTCTGCTAAGCTGACAGGTGGAGGCAGGTGCATTAGCGACTTAGCAAAGTAATGCTTTATGGGGCACGCAATGATAAGTGTGTTTGCATTGAATTTGCGCAACGTGGAAGGATTTCAAGGGTAAAGGCTGGCGTGAATTGTGCACTGGGAAATCTTGTTTTGCATGAGATATAGCTGGGGGGGGTACCAGATCTGTCCTGTGGGAGGGGGGTTAACAATGCAGAGGGCCATACAATACCTTTGATTGTGTACACACTCGGTTGTTGTGTAGACTGTAAAGTTCCAGGGTGGGACATTTAACTGTTGGAGCCATCCAGCAACCCCTCTCTGACCCCTGGTCTGGCCCAGTAGGACACTTGTAAGCAGTGGTGTAGTCTAATGTGTTGCAGTGCGTATACTATACTACACTATATTGGCCAGATTTTGCCTTTGGGGGAGGGGGGTATATCATAGTGGGGTTGGTGGGTGTCCTCCACTTAATTTCCTGTATTCTGATCAACTTTTATACACCAATTTATGGTGGAAATACCTTTATTTAGCCTATGTAAGAAGAAAAAAAACAGATGATAATTCAAAATATATTCAGATTATAATGGAAATTATGCTGTTACATGACCTTGGGCATTTTTAATTTGGGTATATGGAAATCCTGGAGCTTTCTTAGTGGGTAGACTGCGTATATCTGTGTAGCACGTATGCTATTATGTTATTATAAGTATTATTAGTATTATTTCTGGAGAAAAAAACATTAAGGTCAGAGTAACCCACTCTATCTTTAAGAGTCCAAAGTCCAACTTGTGTACAGTGCCACTCAGGCAATGCAAGTCATATCTTTGACAAACACTGAAGATTGTTACTAGAAGTCTTTAAATCTTGCTTTTTACAGATCAGTGGAAAAAAATAATATTAGAGACATTAAATCCTCAGTGTAAAGCAACTCAATTCAAAATATCTTGAAGACACAATCTAAGAGACACCTACTTTGGAGACAACTTCCTGAAACTTCCCTGAAAACAAGTGGAATTTTGACACTTATTATGGTAAGCATGACATTAGGCAGGGGATTTATGGAAATCTATAACTTGTTTCGCTATTTAGGCTATTTTTTTTTACAGTGAGGGGTTAAAATCAATCCGGAAGCGACAGGAGACAGGTTAACTTTTCAGCCAGGTGAACACTCACCGTCCTCGTGGATCCGCGCCACCTTCATCTGCTCGATGATCATCGGCATCTTGTCCCACTGGCACTCGGCCCGGTAGCGCTCCAGCTCCGCTTCTACGCGGGCTTGGGTGAAGGAGACCCGGGATGCCATCACTGCTCTGTCCCGGTGGTGACTGTACTCGCCGGACACGATGGGAGAAACTGCACACTTCCAGGAGAAAAAAATATGTGTGTGGGGAGGGGTGTGTGTGTGTGTGTGTGTATGTGTGTATGTGTGTGTGTGTGTGTGTGTGTGTGTGTGTGTGTGTGTGTGTGTGTGTGGAGGGGGGGTGGGAGGGGTGTGTGTGTGCGTGTTACTACAGCCACGAAAGGTCATCAAACACAACATCAAGTTTCATTATAAGGAGGCTAGGTCTCATTGTTATTATGGGAACTAAATAATTAATTTGTAATTAAATATTAACTCTCCTGTTGTCCCTTTAAAAAATGTCTGAAATATGGGTTTCTATTTCACCAAATTTCCACAAAAGATGGATTGGATTCCTTACAACGCCCTTTGCAAATACAATTAATCACTTTCATTCCTCTGATCTTAACTAGTAGTCAAAATAATTCATAATTTCTGCATTTTTAACTTAAATATTAGATATCATTCTATATAAATAAAGGTTTAATTGATCATTAATTCCAAAAAGTAGTGTAAAACTAGTGGTAGTAATTGTTGGTGTTATTGAAAACTAAAAAAAAAGTCAGAAAAGGGAAGAAAATGACATTTTTTGTCCTTTTTGACAACAAAAGTAGCCGCCTGTGACTTTATTTAACAAAGAAAATATAGATATTTCTTAGTTAAATTAAGGGTTTATTTTGTGTATATTGCAGATCTGCAACATACACAAAATAAATACCTTGCACACATTTGGCCATAGATGGCTGTCAGTAAAGGTGCATTGACTGTAATGACTGTGGCATTTTGAGAAGGCTTGATCTGTAGCTGTTGGAAGTAAAAGGAAGCGTGCATGGCCTCCTGTAAACACCCATGTGCTTAATCTTTCCCTTTAACGCTTTAACTGGATCAGGGAGGGCTTATCCATACACTGTCCTACTCGTCTGCAGCAAAGCGTGGACCCCCAAACAGACAGAATACATGCATAGGTGCTGTTTTTTTTTTATTCTTTGAATAGTGTTTATGTCATAAATGAGTTCATTGGAAAAATCAGTTTAATTGCTTGCTCCCTGATCTGGGTTCAGCACCATTGGCAGGCTGACATGGCTAAGCTCCTGGCTCAGGTACAAAGCCTACATCTGTCACTGCCATGTAGTTGCACTTGCATTGATACAATGCATGCATACACAACTTTTTTTGCTTCAGTTCACACTAATCAGGTGGTGAACAAGTTGATTGGGAAATCACATTAAGTCATCAGCAGTTATTAAACAATTATTATTATTAACATTTGTCCTACTATCCACATGGGTGTATGAGGAGAGACAAGGGTCACAGACTACTTGGGTAAATAGGCATATCCACTATTTTATGACAGGAAATTTGAAAAACAAACAAAATAAAAACCTCAAGCCTCTTGAACAGAGATTTAGCAGCGTCATTTTCTCTCTGGAAACTTGACATTTGCTTGAATTCGACGCTTCTCCCTCCTTCCTCAGTCGACTCCACCACAGCGTGCATTTGTGTGTGTGTGTGTGTGTGTGTGTGTGTGTGTGTGTGTGTGTGTGTGTGTGTGGCTGCTTCCCCCCCGGCTCACGAAAGGAAAGAGTCACCTCAAAGGTATTTTCTCTGTCAAGACAAGCCACTCGCATCGTAAAATACTTTGTCCTCCTGGAAAGTACCACGTGCGGAGTGCTACAACGTGAGAATGCCAATATATTGTCAATAAAACGTTAGCTTATATCAGTGTTGGCGTATTTACCCAAGATATGTATCGCCTACTCATGGTATTTCGCAACTTAAAACGAGTTTACCCGGCGTAAGGCCAGCCAGTGAAACAGGATGCATGTATTTGTTACCTAAAGGTGTTTATAGTGTTATAGCTATATATGTATCTTGCTATAACTGTACAGAATATAATAATTCAGCCGTAGACGGCTAATTCAGTGGATACGGAAGTTGGTACAGTGAGTCCTCTCGCTTCAGTTGAATACTCTTTGAAATATTTTAACCAATCATAGTGAGCTGTCGTGTCCAAGTGCAGCTACGGCAAGCCACTTGGTCCTTAAAGGTAGTGATTGATCGTTGTTGCCAGCCAACGAGCAAAACATAACTGTCCACGAGTCAAGTGAAGATAGTCGAGTGATAAATAATTCAGGTAAGTATTAAAATGACCTTTAAGAGAATTATGTTACTGAACGTATTGTATTGTTTGTGCATTAAACAGGTCACGGTATTTCAACGCAGTCCTGAAATGAAGCTTTATGCTAGCATATGTTTTTTCCAGCCAGTCTTGTATGCTAACGTTAACTTCTGCACTAACGTTAGAATACCTAGCTTACCTTATGGTGCATACAGTAGCTCCATGGGGTATTTTCACAGCAATTAGATATTGCTAATTAGCCCATTGTTTTAATAAAGTATGCCTTTACTGTTAAATAAAGCTATCCAACGTTATACAATTTACAAAATGTTTCCGCTTTTAGCAATATTGCGTAACAGTTAGTTTATTCGATAGATCCAGCTCTCTAAAATGCTTATCTTAAGCTAATTTAGCTCTAATATGATGTTAAAAGTCTAAGAGGGACAGCTTATCTGTAAATGGAGGGCATTTATTTGAGATGTTTACATAAAATGTGTGTAGGAAATTTAAATTACAGAATGTTGAAAAGGTAAAAAAAAACAAAAACTACAATGTAAATTTAGTGTATATGAACAGGAAATGATATCTATAGATTAATACAAGAGCACATGAGTCTTTAATTAACTTGCTGTGTGTGTGTGTGTGTGTGTGTGTGTGTGTGTGTGTGTGTGTGTGTGTATGTATGTCTGTGTGTGTCTCATCTGTATGTGTCTGTATTTGTATCTTTATCTGTCTGTGTGTGTGTCTCTCTCTATGTGTGTCTGTGTGTGTGTGTGTGTGTGTGTGTGTGTGTGTCTGTATGTATCTGTGTGTGTTTGTCTGGATGTATCTGTGTGTGTGTCTGTATGTATGTATGTATCTCTGTGTGTGTGTCTGTGTCTGTATGTATCTGTGTGTGTGTCTGTCTGTATGTATGTGTGTGTGTGTGTCTGTGTCTGTATGTATCTGTGTGTGTGTCTGTGTGTGTTTATGTGCCTGTCTGTCTGTCTCTATATATGTGTGTGTGTGTGTGTGTGTGTGTGTGTGTATGTATCTGTGTGTGTGTCTGTATGTATCTGTGTGTGTTTGTGTGCCTGTCTGTCTGTCTCTATATATATATGTGTGTGTGTGTGTGTGTGTGTGTGTGTGTGTGTCTCTGTCTGTCTGTCTGTCTGTCTGTCTGTCTGTCTGTCTGTATGTATGTATCTGTGTGTCTCTGTGTGTCTCTGTGCGTGTGTCTGTGTGTGTGCGTGTACGTTTGCGTGTGTGTTCCTAGCAGAATGAGCAGCGGCAGGTGTAGCGTGCAGTGGGGGGGCCTGCTCCTCCTCCTGTCCTGCTGTCTGCTGTGTGTTGACTCTCAGGTGGAGCCCCAGCAGCAGCAGCAGCACACGCTGCCGGTCATAGAGCGCGCAGCCTCCGTATCCGGCCACGGTCACGGCCGCCTGGACCGAAACATGGTCCAGGACAAAGAGTGAGTGAGACCTCCCAGTCCTGCAGAAGCACCGTTAAGGCCGTGTTTGCACTGCAGAGTGAACTCTGAAACCAGTTGACACCAGCGTCTGTGTACTCTGTGGCTTATGACTCTTTCTGTCTTTTTTTGTCTTCCAGCCACATCATGGAGCATTTAGAGGGAATGATAGACAAACCAGAGAAAGAAATGACACCCCAGGAGCTTCAGCTGCACTATTTCAAGATGCACGATTATGATGGCAACAACCTGTTGGATGGGCTAGAGCTAGCCACAGCTATCACACATGTACACAGAGAGGTAGGTATAAACAGTATATATGTATGCATTTATATTTCTGTTCTCTTAGGTGTGAATGTAACGGCTGCTAATGCAAGTACCAGTAATCATCTAATCGTCATCTAAGACAATATCTAGTCTCATAACACGATGTTGATATAATGCCCAGCTCTACCTATATAACTGGTGTATCTAAACAAATACAATCTGTTGTTGTAACACATAAATAACATGTCTCCATGATCAATTTTTGTGTTTATTTCTTGTTTCTTTCTAAGGAGAGAGGAGAGAACAGCCAGCCGTTGAAAGAGGACGACCTCATCAGCCTCATTGATGACGTTCTGAGGGACGATGACAAGAACAATGACGGGTACATAGATTACGCAGAGTTCGCCAAATCACTGGAGTAAGATGTCACCCGAGAACTTACACGCTTCACACCCACATCAACAAATCTGCAGAGAGAAATCTTCTCTCTCGCAGGCGACCAGTCAGGGTTATTAATAATTGAATTAAGGTTCGGGGGATTTTTCTACTTTCTAAGCGTGTGATGCATTGGGTTTTTTCACGTGAGGTCCAAGCTGGTAGCAGAAAAACTAGGAATGCCAGTAATGTAATAAGCAACTGAAAAAAGATGAAAACAAAATGGCCTTGTGGTTAGTTTGGTTCTGGTATTCGCCTTTTTCTTAAGGGTCAGTTCACCAAATATCACATTTTTTTTCCTACTTAGCCCCTCATGGTATCTAACCATGGATGTATACCTTGACTTCTTTTTGAAGTTTAGACATCTCTGCGGTGACTTCTACCAAAAGGCCTAATAAATAAAAGCCCAAAACCTTTATTGGGAGCTAGGACAGAACTAGGACAGGAGGTCTCAGTGCCAGGTATCATGGCAAATAAAACCCAATCCATCTGCATAGCTACCGAAGGGGAAAGTCAGGAATATATATATATGTATTTGTAGTTTTGTATGATTGGCCCTTTTCTATCTACAGCAGCTCTATAGTGTGTGTTCTGCTTTTAGGGGTGACACACTGAATTTAGTCTGGGAGCCCAAAAGCATCTAAACAGAATGTCACCACTCTAAATGGACGGCTCTGTGCATACTGGACTCAAGCAGACACAGACACACACTTATTTACAGTAGCTAACGCGCTGTCGCTGTGTGTTTCTCAAAATGGTGGACCAAATGATTCTGTGAAATGAATCCTTTACGTGTGTGTACGTGTGTATGTGTAGGTGTGTGTGTACGTGAACACGTGTGTGTGTGAGTGTGAACATGTTGAATGGGTGTGAGAACATGTGGTGTGTGTGTGTGTGTGAGAACATGGTGCGTGTGTGTGCGCGTGCGTGCTTGCGTGCGTGCGTGTGTGCATGAGTGTGCACGTTGAATGTTGCCAGCAGGCTCCATGCAGCGAAAATAGCACCACACGTGTTCTTCCTGACGTCGTTTTCATGAAGATTAACACACTCATACGAGCCAATCACCTCCTTCTTCACTGTAGCCGCTGAGCCAGCTGATCTTAAAATCTAACATCATGAAGTGAATGTAAAGCAGCGGGGTTCTACTGGTTCTTTATCCCTGGGTAAGCTAGACTCAAAGCCCACTGGTCGATGCTGCTGGGTCTCCAGTAAAGTACTAGATAGAACCTCAACACACGTCGGAATCCAATCATCAGCTGCCTTTAAAACAGATACACGTCACATCTGTGTGTGTGTGTGTGTGTGTGTGTTTGGTTTGTTAAATCCATCTGTGTGAGATGGATGGATGAAGTCTATATTTTTTTGCCATCTAGTATTAATTCTTCAATCTGTCAAGGTTGTCGATTATATAAAAAAACAAATCTGAAAGCATAGCAGATGCAACTGTGTTGTCTCTGGAATGTGAAATATTAAAAATCTATCTACATACTTGTGATGTGTTTTTTTTTTATCGCGTTGCATTCATGAAATCACTTTTAAAAGACATTGGGGGAAAATATTTGAAATCTTTGTTTGTTAGGTGTACTCAGCAGGTTTTTAGACTTGAGTCCTACCATGTGGAGGTGGTTTGCAGTTCAACACATGGTAACGTTTGAACTTTTGATCCAAATTGCAGTATATAAAACGTGAGCGTGTGTGTGCATTATTAACTCATAAGTAGATTTTTTGTCCGACCTGACGTGCTCTGTAAGAGGGCGGGCACTTCCGCCAGCCGGACTCAAATGACCAATCTGATTGGTGCAAAGCCAGAAACGACGAGCGGAATCAGCGTGACCAGAGTCTCTGAAAAACTGATCTGAAATTGTCAAATCTTCTGAATTTTGTCTTCGAAGAAGGATGCAAAGTCAGTGCAGGCCTTGGTAGATGAAAGTTCAGACGCTACTGGTACTGGAGGGTTTGTTAACCTCAGCGCATTAATTATTAATGTTTCTAGAGATAATATCATAGAAGAAGGACCGCCTTGCATTCCTCAGTTCCAAATTATAAATGCGAAGTCTCTCTTTATAGATGATGTAATGGACAAGGAGATTTGGCTTTGAATTTCCGGAAAAACCAGACCCACGTGAGCCCCGTTATCTGGTGTTTAGAGGTGTGGTTTAGGCGTGGTCCTGATCCCGAACCTAAGTAAACAAATAAACTTCCTTTAAAGCTGTAGTACCTAGTTTCTGTCGCCCCCCATGAGGAATTCAACAAACAAAACAATCAGTTGGCGCGCCCACATGATACAAGTAGCCTACCATGATATCGCGCACGCTCCACCACCTCTCATCCACGCTGTTGCTAGTAGCCATGGAGGACATGGGGGATTAAAAAAAATGTGCTGGACTCTGATTGAGGTCTTCTATCTATCTTTTGACAGTGAAGATTGACATTGGCTTGAATGTTACAGACGCTCAATAATATCAAAAATTTACACACTAAAGCTTTAATGGATGTGGAGAAGAATATTGAATATTGAAAGAAGTTTAACCCTTGTGTGAAAATCAACACTTTTATTGACGCTTTTAGTCAAGATTTTTAAGTTTTTCTTAAATTTAGATGTTAATGGATAATCACAGACTGGAATATGTCAACTTTTACTCAATACTATTTTCAAAAACACTTCAATTTCTTTAATAGTCTATAATGTCTCTTTTTTTGAGCTTGTGAAAGGATTTTTCAGCAATAATTTATACTCAAGGGTTCAAAATTAACTTTTTCATCCACCAGACAAATGACTGGAGTGAATTTCTTTAATTTTACCAGCCACTAAATATAATATTACCATGTTATTTTTGGCTGTTGAGGGAAGCAAAACTACCAGCCACTTGTATATTATACCTTCATAATGGTGGATGGTGCTAATGTTGAACCCTGCTCATCACTGATATCATGTGTGTGCAAATATCAATATAATTGTATTCTATGTGTTCACAAACTTGAATTTCTTTGTGAGTTATTTCTACTTGCATAAGCTGATATGCATCCAAAGGCTGTGCCCCAATTATGATTTCTCTTGACTTTTAGTGTATTACATTGTTTTTTGTGTATGTAATAGATAATAGTTAAGGTACCAAACATACATTTCACCCTAAATGGCTCTTTCTCTCCCACAGACAGCATTTATTCTCAAAAATGTATAAAAAAATTGCATTCCTCGATCAGGGACATCACTAATTGTGGCTTGTTTGAATTTGGTTGACCTATCACAACAGAGTGGGCCAGCTGACCAATCAGAGCAGACCGGGCTTTTCGGGAAGGCGGGACATAGAAACAGAGTGATCAGGCAAAGGAACTGCATCAATATGCAGCATGGTATGATTTTTGGACATCAAAGCATGTAAATCTATTCTAGTAGACCCCAAGAGTACAAATATGATGCTGAAAAGGAGTATAATGAGTGAGAATATGTGTGTGAAACGACGTGAAAAAGGACATGCATGATCACCTAATCTCCGCTAACTAGAGATTAAAAAAACATTTTAATTTTGTATTTGACTTGTTTTCTTATTGACCTCTGTTCCTTCTTAGCTCCAGTGTGAGGCCGGGTCTAGAGGCTGCATGGAGGCCAGGGAGAACATGGGCGAGGTGAGGTTGCTCCTCAGCGGGCCGTACCAGTCTTCATGCTGCCGCTGGGGGGCCGGCTGCGGCGGGACGCTGGGGCAGGGGCACTGGCCCACCGGGCCCGGGTGGCGGGAGTAAGCCCCAGAGGGCAGCATGGGGGGGAGGCGGGGGATGTGAGCCAGGGGCTGGGTGTAGTACTGTCGAGCCATGCTGGACGGCTGGACGTGCATGGCCCCCAGCAGCGCCCTGTGACCCGGCATCACGCCCACTGGGAGAACTTTCTGGGACGCCCGCTCCTGCTTCCGCTGTTTGGCTCTTCTGTTCTGAAACCAGACCTGCAGAGACAAGGACAGATTAGCTGGCCTGGACACCTTGATACAAGTAAGACACCTGCCATTATAAGGTAATTCAAAAAGGGTGGGTTCAACAAAAATGGGACATTTAAGCATTGCCTTGTGTTGCAATTGAAGCAAAACAACACTACGGATACTTCTACTACTGATGTGTTAAGTGTGTGCAGGGAAGGTGCACCCCCACATGAAATTGAACCCCAAAAAGGGTTTTAAAGAAATGTAAATTGTCAAAATATTGCAGAACGTTGAAATAAAGCCACGTTGTCTCTGCTCACATTTCAAAATAAAATGCACAATGTAATATTTATTGTAAAACTGAGTAAGACGGCGCATTTTGTAATCTTGTTTCATGCAGTATTTCTCCAATTTTATACATTCAATTCAATTATGGAGAACAGTGATGTGTTTGCTTGATAACAGGGCAATTAATACATTATGAAACTTATGAAACTACTGGATTGCATCATGTTGCCAGGTGTTACCAATGATATAGATGTGAGTTCAAATCCACTTTTCAATTTCAACGTTTTGTGTAATAAAGACACAAATTAAGAAATAAAACCAGTTCGATTATAATAGACAATTACACATTGGGGACTTCATAAAGTCCCAGCTGCGGATCTTAATCGGTCCCACCTGTATGCGAGCCTCATTGAGCTTGGTGATCCGGGCCAGCTCCTCTCTGTAGTAGATGTCAGGATACTGGTTTTGTCCGAAAGCCACTTCCAGCTGTTCCAGCTGCTTGTGGCTGAAGGTGGTGCGTTGCCGTCTCCTGGCCGGGGACGGGTAGGCTCTGCTCCGCCTGCCAAGGCCGACACCCAGTGAGGTCTCACCCAACGCCCTCTTCCTCACCGTCTCTCCTATATCTGCTTTCAGGAGGAAGACAACGCTGAAAAGACTTTGACTCTTTTAGAGACAATTCTCCAGCTCCTGTTTCTTCAGTTAATTGGCGTGATACGGTAAAGTGGCCTAAACGTGCAAAGACCCATTTCACCAATGACTGTGGGGGGATTAAACTGACTTTACGGTTCCCACTGCGACCAGGCAACCTGAGAGCCACAGAGCTTTAGCTGCCAAAGACGAGCTCGTGAGAAAAAGACACCAGAAACGGAGGGATTGGACTTAAAGATAATTACCACAAAGTGACTACTCTGGCAAATTGGTGCACTGAGCTGACTTTGGGGGTTAGAAAAGACCCATGAGGAGGATGACTATTGAAATTGTATTCAATTTCTAACTCCCAAAGACTTTTATTCACTTAATTGTTTTTGCCAAACCAAATGTTAACAGTTGAACTGGACAAACTAAACCATTACTTTAACTGCAGTTATCAAAGTACTAATAAACTACTAAAGGGTTTTCAGGGCTAAAAAGCAGCTACAAGGGTGAATTTGTGCTCAAATTAACTGACAAATTCAACATTAGTGTCCATATTCTAAACAAACCCCTTTGTAACAGCTTTAAGACTATTACGCAACATGAGTCCCTATAGTTTGACATTGAATTAAAGTTCCTCCAATACTTAAGAAATGGCTGAAAACATGCAAACCAATGGCGAGAAAGAAACACTGTCTGTATTGTAGAGGACACTCCATCTCCATCATTGGTGGATGACGTGACGGACTATCAATAAACAGACTAATATCATTTTTTCCAGAGCGTGGGGTGTGTTTTTGGACTCACCTGCACTGGAGCTGACAGTAGCCATGTCAGAGTAGACCTCCGCACAGTCCTGGTGGCTCCTCAACGCGTCTTCCTTTCCCTGGGCCATGGCTGCAGCTCTGCTCACTGTCGGGACCATCTGCACCCCGTCGACCCCCCCCGACCCCCCCCGACGCCCACGCGTGTCACACCCATGTCCCACCCACCTGGTTTACCTCAAACTGCATCAAAAACTGCCATGGTGGAAGTACATTTACTCGAGGACAAACTTAAGGTATTTTCCTTTCACGTTCTACTTCTACTTCACTACGTTTAAGAGGGAAATATTGCACTTTTTACTCCATTACACGAATCTGACATCTTTAGTTATTATGCAAATTAAGAATTTTTTGCATTTATAAAATATGTTTTATGAAAAAAGCAACTACCCAACAACATACAGGCCTATCTACAAGTACATCTGAATGATAAGCCGAGTAATTAAACACTAAAATGTGAGGATTTTTCTGCATTGAGTACTGTTAATACTTTAAGTACATTTTCCTGATTATACTTAAATACTTTTACTTAGGTAACAATTTTAATGCAGGGCTCTTACTTGCAACGAAGTATTTTTTACAGTGTGGTATTAGTACTTTTACTTATGTAAATGATCTGAATACTTCTTCCACCCCTGTATTGTGGTTCCTGGAACTTTCTACACTTCCTAAGAATGCCTTCATTATGAGAAGTACAGAAGAAGAAATACATCTACCGGGTCGAGTTCAAAGAACCAGGGGCGATTTTAGACCAGCCCCCATAAAAATTAGAATAATAAAAAATACTTCATAGTTTTTTTTTCATGTGTTCAATATTTTGCATTTATCCTCTGTTATAATAATAATGACATATATTCATTGTTATCCAGTGAAGTTAGGGATTTAGTAGACCCCGAAGGTCTGATCCTATATCACCCTAGAACATTGGGCCAGGGCTGTGGTCAAGACCACCTTTGTCGAGTCCAAGACAAGACCAAGAACAGGACTAGTCGAGTCCAAGTCAACATCGAGTCCAAAGAGGTTCGAGTCCAAGTCAAGACCGAGTCCAAAATGGTTCGAGTCCGAGTCAAGACCGAGTCCAGGACAGAAAAAAAAACATCTTACGCATGACAGTATCAAGACAATCATATTGGGTTTTGCTTTCCCTCCAATATTATTATCAACATAATAAAGACACCCAGACTCGGTCCAGACCAAAAGCCCCAAAAGCCATATCTGGCAAGACCAGTGGCCGAGACCGAGACAAGTCCGAGACCACAGAAAAACGGTCTTGAGTCCTGACTCAAGTCCAAGACTGGACTATAGCCATGCATTGGGCTGTGTTTCACAGTTGTTTATAAAGTACTTGAAAGCAATACTTGAATAATAATACAAGTATCTTACCAGAAAATTAACTTTGGTTGGAGTTAGGTAGCTTTTAGAATATAACTTAAGTAAAAGTCTTAGAGTATCTGATATTTGCTGTACAAGTGCAAAAGTATCAGCAAAATATAATTTAAGTATCAAAAGTAAAAGTATTGATGGCAGAATGGGTTCTGTCAGGGTGGTATTATTGTATTATTATTAAATGATAAAATATAGTAACTTTCCATTTCTGACAAAGACAGTAACAATACCATACATTCATATATTTATCAGACATGTTGAACTACAGTATATATCCTGGATAAAAAACAACATATTTGTACAATATACTTCTATTGTGACTGTTTCTATTGCTGGGCAACAGCAGCACAGAGCCCACCAAATCCTGCCCAAGAGTCTTCTGATCCTTCTCCCCCAAGGGTTTCTGGAGCCGGGGGCTGAGACTCCATCAGAGCCCATGGCGGAGGGACTGCTGACAGACTCAGGCATGGGGGGTGCAGTTGGCGTTTCATCAGCTGTAACCAGTGGTAGAAGAAGCATTCAGATCCTTGACTTTAGTAAAAAGTTCTTATACCACTCTGTCAAAATAGTCTGTTACAAGTAAAACGCATGCATTCAAAATAGTAGGTAAAAGTATGTAAGTATCATTAGAAAAATGCACATCCACACATTTGGAAATGATCAAATCAGTTCAATTAAAGGTTTAATCTGCTAATTATTTCTGCTGTACTTGTAGGCCTATACAGTGGCTGGAATAAGTTTACACATCCGTGCTAAAAATTTATTAAAAATGGAATAAAAATGCCCAAAAAAAGAATCTTTAAAAAAAAGAAAAAAAGAAAAGAAAATAGGAATAAAAAAACATTTTTAATTCATAAAATTGAGGTAAATCCAAACTTTTAAGAGCACCAATTTTCTTTGTGAATGAATTATGTATTGTACATAAATAAATGTTCTTCTTTAAAATACAGGGGGCATAAATATACAACCCCCATGTTAACTTCCCATAGAGACCTTTACTTTTAAAGGCCAGTTATTTCATGGATCAGGATACTATGCATCCTGATAAAGTTCCCTTGGAACCCGGCCATTGGATTTTCCTATTTATTTTTAAGGCATTATGATCAATTCTTTTTTAATCCTCTTTTTAATCAACTTTAGCATGGGTGTGTAAACTTATTCGAGCTGCTGTATATGGTTAGGTAGTTTCATTTGTAATAAAGTAACATTGGGTTTTTATAAAACTACACATGTTTTAATTTGTGAAGTACCCAGAAGTTGTCAGACGAATGTAGTGGAGTAAAAAGTACAATATTTTAGTAATAGAGTAGCGAGTAGAAGAAGGAAGTGGCATGAAAAGAAAAGACTCATGTTGTCCTCATGGCCTCAAGAACATTGATATAGGACAACATGAGGACAACATCCATGGATGGATGTTGTCCTCATGTTGTCCTATATCAATGTTCTTTTTAATTCCCCAAAATAACATGATTGATTCCACCCAACGCAAGTACAAATCTCTACTTTCATTAATTTTGGGGCGTCTTATTCAATTTCATAGCATTTGAAAAAAACTTGAAGTGTTTTTGAAATAGTATTGAGTAAAAGTTGACATATTCCAGTCTGTGATTATCATCAACATCCATTCCTTTAATTTTAGTCTCAATACTTCCTAATTTCTTATAGTTAATTAAGTATGATTTCCTCTAAATGAGGTTTATTGAGCATAGATTCCAAAAATAACTGTAAAACTAAAGTTAATAAGACAGTGTTACGTGGTGTTGAAAATGTCGAAGTACTTTTTCAAAATGGCGGATGACTTTACCCTGTATACCCGCCACAGTGGCAGGTGGAGTGTTTTTTTTTCCACATCACTTTTTATTCGCTTAAATTATCAAAATATGTACAACTAATACAAAATAATACACTAAAGCAATTCAAAATATTCTAGATCACTTTCTTTTGAAAATTTGAATCCTGGAAAAATTGGCTGGTAAAAAGTTCATTTCCCACCCTGAACAGGATCTCCCAGCTTTCTTGGTATTTATTTGAGCGAATAAATGTACTACTGCAGTACTCCTCCTGGTATCTCAATCAACCTCAACCCCAAATAACATGAACTTCATCCAAAAAAAAAAGAAAAACAGTACACGTTTCAACACGGGTCAACATTTCCAGTAGGATGGCGACCTTTTGGCCTCTCAGCTGTTTGACCTGAGGTCCCCGACGGCTGCACGGTTTTCCAAATCCGAGTTAAAAGTGGGATGTTTAGCATATTCTAGAAGTAGCAGAGCAAGTTCACTTTGTGTTTTGTGCGTGTCTCCTATCTCAACAGGTAATACTGAAATTAAGACCTGAACTCCAAACTCATGAACCTGTGTCATTCAGTTCTGTACTTCTGTTGCAGGATCAGAAAGAAGGATTCTGGAATTGCAATCCAGAATGATCTAAGACATATATGACAATTTTTATGTATTTGTTTATTTGAAAAGGGGACAATGTACACTGATCAACATTCAAAGCGAATGTAAGCGTACCCGAGTTAGCCGTAGGCTAATTTTCAGCGGCAGTCCCCTAGCCAGATGTTAGTAGGCATCCTAAAATAATAAACATCCTAAAATAATAAACAGTTATAATACAATGAAGATAATTATACAATAGACAAAGAGTTAAAAATTACAATGTTCAATCACAACAATCGAATAAACAAGATAAGCAAATAAAATCTAAAATAGATGATAGAGTTATTGTTAGTGGATGGGACCAGCGTCAGTGTTGACAGTGTTGATTTTCAATCATCCATTTCTTAACATTACTCTTAAATGAGCAGATGTTTTGAAGGGAATTGTGCAGTCCCTCCTTGCTGCACCTCTGGTAACTCTGTTTGCATTTGAGTTAAAATTGATAAGGCCAGACAAAGGAGGAGGAGCTAAACTGTGCATGATCTTATAGACTAAGCATACTTTTCTGTATTTTATGAGGTTTTCCCAACTTAGCAGTTTATACTTCTTTAGGATATGGCAATAATGGTAACGAAATGGCTTTTTGTCTAGTGTTTTCAGTGCTTCATTGTATAATGATTTCAGTGGTTTTAGAGCTGTAGAGTGTGCAATTCTAAGTGAAAGTCAACATTTGTATAACGTCTCTCTTTACATCCTTATATCTTCGTCCCCTTATCCGATATTGGGTCGCGGGGGAAGCAGCTCCAGCAGTGGACCCCCTTTACCGAGCCACATTGACCCGCTCCGACTGGGGGGGGTCCCAGGCCAGGTTGGAGATATAATCCCTCAACCTAGTCCTGGGTCTGTCTCCCCTGCTGAATTGTTGGATCTGTAAATCATAGTTGGATCTAGACCTACTCTATCTGTAAAGTGTCCTGAGATTTTTTCAATCAAATCACAACTTTTTCTTTTCAAATGAGTTGAACTGCTACACAATCCTTCCAAGTATTTTGTGCACAAGTACCTCTGGTTGGGAGTCAAAGGGACTAAGATCATGGAATTCTTCAGATATATATAACAAATGCACAACCCTGCCTGATAATGCAATCCAGTGTATTAAATCTCTCTCCACTAGTCTGGATATTGTTAGATTGGTGGAAAAAATGTCAGCTTTACTGTAATCTGAATGGACTTCTATAAATACAGTTATGCATATTCATCCATTTTTCAGTGTGAGTCTTGTGTTGGAACTCATTCCTTGCTGCATTTACTGTTATGTTTTTATTTACAGTGGACAAATAATAGTCATTATAGTGCAATATTTAATACTCAATCACTTAATCTCATTACGGTGCAATATTTAATACTCAGGACTTTTGGTACACCAAACTATATTTCTGCATAATGTGTATAACCCTTTATCTCTCTACTACCTTACATATGTATATTGTTGCTCTCAGGACTGTGCACCACATGCCCCCCCCCCCGCACACACACACACTCTTTTTCTTCTGCACTACTATAGTACACTATATTTTATATTTTGTATTTTATATTATATTTTTATTTTTATTTTTATTTTTATTTTTATTTTTATTTTTATTTTTATTTTTATTTTTATTTTTATTTTTATTTTTATTTTTATTTTTATTTTTATTTTTTTACATTTTTATATTTTTACATTTTGTGTTTTATATTTTGTATTTCATATTTCATATTTTTATTTTGTATGTTATGTTTTATGTTTTTATGTCATGTTTTATATTTTAATTTTGTATTTTTATGTTGCACAGGTACTACACTTGTGGATAATGACAATAAAGGCATTCTATTTCATTCCATTCCATTCCATTCCATTCTATTCCGGGTGACATGCAGCTGCATGTGTGGCCACTAGGTGGCTGTGTTGTGTCAGTCAGAGATAAACAGAAAATGAATGAGGAAACCTAGCTCATGCAAAATGCATGGCTCCATCTGTCTATATTTTGACACAAGGTTTGAATGTGGAGACCACCTACCTGAGTACACACCCTGGTCTTCCACAAACTCAAGCCCTCTCAGTCCAGTCCCTGGATTTGGTCCGCCGTACCTTGACTGACTGGGCACCCTGTCGGCTGGATAAACTCAGCTGAACTCTTGCGTGACCTCTTGGGACCCCAGCTGCTGTCAGCAGTTCCCATGATGCTAAACGGAGCTCTGAACCACTGCAGAAAGGAATGGCCCACTCACACTGCGCCGGAGACTAGGAAGTGACCCCCTTACGTCCGACTCAGCACTGAGTCGTGGCAAGGCAGCAGGGAAAGCAGCTCACACAGTCGGAGGCGGCTTTTCGTCAAGTCTGAAACAAGACAGTAACTCATCATGAGCTATATTTGTTGAACAATGCTATTCACACTATGTGTGTGTGTGTGTGTGTATCTATACCCATATCATGTGTTCATAAAAAACTCTGCTTTGTGTGATGCTTATGCAAGGAATAACTAGGTGAAATTCCTTTTTTTTTAAGATTCTTTATTTGGCTTTTTTGGCCTTTATTTGATAGAATAGCCGAAGACAAAAAAGGGGGAGAGACGGGGGTGGGGTTGCTGGGGTGCAGCAAAGGGGGTTGGACTCAAACCCCAGGCCACTGAGCCTTAGTGGCCTGCATGCCCAACCAGGTGAGCTACCAGGGGATCCCACTAGATCAGATCTTTGATTTACTATCTGATAGTAGTTTTTGTTTGAGTCTTAGTAATTCCTTTGGACATGTCTGTCATGTCATTAGGCTTTGGACCTGATCGATAGGCATGGGATTCCCAAGAAGTGGATCAGAAGTTGAAACGCAGACTCACACGGACACAGTCGATTGTAGATTTGATTAATTCTCTAGTTGAATTGACAAACGATCCTTGAGATTTTCCTAACTTTACTGTAGATTCCGTGAGAAAACCTCTGGCCTGGTTCAGGCCGCTCAGCGCAGCAACATCTAATTTGATTAGTTGGGACACGTTGTCCACGAGAGCCAAGTTCTGTGTGTCCTGGAAGAGTCCGGCTCTCCGCGTGTGTGTGTGTGTGTGTGTGTGTCTCTGTGTGTTAGTGCTGCCAAGTCCTCTACAGATCCCATATTCAGCTCACATAGTTCCTGTCCCAGACAACGACTCTGACACAAAATCCCCCAGCAAAGCACACTGAGCCTGTCTGTTTTCTGTCTGTGTCTCCACTTCTGTTTGTCCCCCTAATAAAAACCAAATACAGCCAAAGTCAATAATTAAAAACTCATGAAATGTAGTCTCTTCTTATTCCTTTTTAGTACAAAGGTTTGGATGAGGGGGATCGTGGAAGTGAGACCATCTCACCTCACTAGGAGAGTTTTGCACTTCTTTGAGGACAAATGATTGGTTCAATGTATACAATTTTAATATCTCAAAATCCAGACCATATTTCGCAGAAACCCCAGACTCCCTGTCTCACAGAGGATGTTACCACATGTCCCCTTCTTCGCCTTAGATGTGCGTCTACACACTGCAAATAAATTGGGTCTTACCGAGATATAAAAAAAAACAGATTTTGAAGTGAAGTGAAGATAATTCATCTTGTTTCAAGAGTGAATGTCTTATTTTAAGTCTTCAAGCTTGTCAAGTGAACTTATCTTTCTGCATGGACAGATAAATGCACTTGTCTTGAGTAACCTTTCCCTCAGAGTTAGTGCTTTTATCTTTTTTAGACAAAATAAAAAGAGTTTTTGTTGAGTGCCATAAAGCGATTGGAGCTAAAAGAAGAGGGAATATGGGACTTACACTCACCAGGTGGCTGGGGGGGGGGTTAGTGAATTTTTAGACCCTCATAGCGACTTTACTTCAAAAAAGCAACTAGTGGCAAATTTAGTGACTCCAGGTGATGAGGGGAAAAAAGAGATTTGTTATATTGTAATTCATTTTCATGCATGCTGTCACTAAGCTTTATGCAAATGATACAATTATTACTATGCAAATTAGTGTCTGGAGACCAGTAAAGTCTATTAGAAGTTCTTTTCCGGTGATAGCTGAGCGTTACTGCGCAGATTCCAACCAAGCTTGATGACGGAGATGTGACATAAGCAACCTGTCTGAAAGCTGTAAGTCTTCTGGTAGCTGTGCAAGAGAAATCTCAATTGTTCCCAATCAGCAGAGACGGAGAGGTAGGTATATGTTAGGAGATAACATAGGCACAGGCTTTTACTGCCAACTAACATGCTAGTTAACGTTAGTAATTAAACCTAAACAGCTGATGTCAGTCAAAACTGTCTGCAATCTTCTACTGACAATACGGTGATTTGTCGACTATGCAACAGCAAGCCACTGGTTATGACATAATCGGTAGCCTATTTTACAACAACGACTGCTAGGGAACAATGACGTGAGGTATAAGGTAATGGAGCCTTTTATACATTGTCGTGTTTCTTTAGAAATGAATGGACAACTTAAGTTTTAAAACACTTTCAATGTAAAGCTATTGGCTGTCAAAGTGGCGCCAAAATGAATGGCTGTCAATGGAGCATTAAAATGGCGCCAATGCTTATTAGCATTAAAACAGACCATAGGAGCTATACGCTTTGTGGACCTCTGCTTGGGTTTAGGCAGCTGAGGAAGTGAGGAAGAGAAGAAAGAGGAAGTGAATTGTTGCTGTTATGTTATTTTCGGGATTCTGATTTGCACATGTGGGCTTTTTGCTTTTCGTTCCACTGCCACCTACAGATTTGGTATTTTGGTATGCTCTTGACGGCACTGACGGCATATACACACCGAACACTTTTTCTGAAAACCGAAAACGGAGAGGTTGAAATACCACGTGTAAACGTAGCCTCGCTCTCCAGCGTTATCCCTCGGGTTACCTTCCCAGTGTTTTTGTAGACTTCAAGCATGTATTTTGACCCGCCGAATGTTATTGCCTTCGACTGGAATTGAACTCATTACCTTTTTAGCCTCTGCTCTGAGTCATGCTTTTGGGTCCACTGTGCTTCGTGACAGTGGACTCAAAAAAAGTGGAATCAGGGGCTCAAAAAAGAAACGCCAGATCAAGAAAATGAAAGGAGCAGAGAGGCAATGGCCACACTTCTGGACAAAAAAGTACAGAGGCACCAAGTAGGAAGTGAAGCTGAACCTGACTGGGCAGACTAGCCATAAAACCCACTGTAACCCCATTATAAAGCCAAATGAATAGACGGGTTTATATGAAACCAGACCTAAGGCACCCATTGGCACTGAACATGTCATGATATCTTGTCTGAAGGGGCTACATACCAATTGATTTAGATTTTGAAGGGTCCAAATGGCGTTTCCATCCATCCATCCATTTTCGTCCCCTTTTCAGGTATCGGGTCTCGGGGGGAGCAGCACCAGCAGGGGACTTCCCTTCCCTTTCCCGAGCCACATCAACCAGCTCCGACTGGGGGATCCCGAGGCGTTCCCAGGTCAGGTTGGAGATATGATCCCTCCACCTAGTCCTGGGTCTTCCCCGAGGCCTCCTCCCAGCTGGACGTGCCTGGAACACCTCCAGAGGGAGGCGCCCAGGGGGCATCCTTACCAGATGCCCGAACCACCTCATTTCCATTTCCATTTTTCAAAAATGTGTTGAATACTTTTGCATTCTAGGGTCCCTAAACTGTCACTGCATGAATTGGGTGGCGTTGGTGCTGGAGTGGACCAAATTTATTGCACAAAGTCCATGATCTACTTACAACAATTTCACTTTACTTTAGTATGGCTCGCAAACTGACGGCCGCACATAGCTCCAGGAATATTTCCCCCAGCTTTGCATTGTTCTTTTGCTGACAGGTTTATTACCGACGGACGGTGTTTCAAACCAACCGACATGAACATAGCAAAAAAGTCTAAGCGGGGCTGTACTTAGGCACAGAGGTGCAAGCGATGACAACGCTAAGATGTTGTTGTTGTGAAAGCATGTGTACTATGATCACCATCTTAGCTTAGCAGCACAAAAACGGCGTGACGGATGCACACATGCTGCATTAGGTGCCGATTAGAAGGAATTCCAGGCCAACAGCACACAAAGGATACACTTCTGCCCTTTTCTGTTCCTGTAAATTCATCTTTCCATCTTTCTATTATTAGGCTGCAGCCAGGGCCAGAGGACCTGGAATGGTCTGAAAGCATCTATCATCTCTGTGTGCACAGAGCGGGGAACAGGACAGGAGAGGCAGAGATGTCTGGCGAGAGGCTGAAGCACTGCCCCAGTGCCTGGATCTGATTTCTTTTCATAGGAATAAATATACAGCAATATGTCTCGGTTTCTTCAGTGCCGATGAACCCACGAGAGCGTGAGAGGACACATGTTTGGTCAAGGCAGCAGCCAGGATGTCCCACTGGAGTGTCATCGTCACTGTGAATGGATGTCTTCTTTTACGTTGTAAGAGTCAGGAAGATGTGAAACATATCGCGAGTACAGAACTTTGGAGGGGAGAACTTTCTATTCTTTCTCCATCGCAGTTTCGCTTTCTGTCCTACACACACACACACACACTTACACACCACACACAACCCCACCTCTCCTGCAATGTAAAGAAAATAACATGCAAGTCATGTTACAGTGG
>NC_048423.1:23357715-23361391 GCF_013103735.1 Etheostoma cragini | reverse complement strand
CTCACACACACACACACACACACACACACACACACACACACACACACACACACAACCCCAAAACGCCTACAATGTAAAGAAAATAACATGCAAGTCATATTACAGTGTGAGCTCAGTTTCAAACATCATACGCATGCACACACTCACACACTCACGCACGCACGCACGCACATATATTTATATATGCACACACACATGCACACAGGCCTCTGTGTGGTTGTGGCCGTGTCCAGTGTGGAGAAATTCTTCCCTCCCAATTTCCCGGGACTGAACTGGGAGTGACCTGGTTGGCAGACACACAGCCCCGATGGAAGGAATGTAACTCAACTCCCCCCGCCTCACCCTCATCACCCCCTTCATCCATCTATCCAGCAGTCTGCTGGCCCAGCTGTGTGAGTGAGAGATTGAAAAAGGGGAGAGTAACATATGGCACAGTAGGGTGAGAAGCATGCCTTGGAACTCCTACCAATTCATAAAACCCCTTATAATACTTTGGTGAATATTCATCTTTTTGGAGTCTGGCAAGTGTTCATTGTGTGAAATCTCTGTTTGACATCTGGGCGTCACTGAAGTGCTAACGGCAAGTCCAATACGTGTTTTATTTTTCTTTTTCTTATGCAACTCAAATGAACTACTTCCAGTCCCACCAAAACAACAACCATGAGTAATGACAATTGCAAGAGAAACAACAGAGCAAACGCAGCAACAAGGGTTTTAAAAAGCCCGAAACACAGACAGCAATAACAAAGGGCAAGAAAAGAAACTCCACAATAAGAACAGTGAAAACAAAAGCCACCACATAATCATTCATAACTCCCAACACCAATCAACAACAGTGGAAACAACAACAGAAATAGCATGTTAAGTTTAGAAATAAGCTCAAAACACAGTTAGCGTCAGTGGTGCAGCCTAATGTTGCATTCACTTCAACTGTTATATGACATATGAATACAGGTCCCATTATTGTCCAAGAGGTAATTAACATTGGAGATATAGTTTTAACAAGCACTTAATGAGGCACTAATGCCCTAATTTAAAGCTAACTTGGTAAATGGACACCATTTCTGCACATACATGACCGACTGTTGTTAAGTTAATTCTATTCATAAAGTGTTCAAACACAAAAAATCCTCCAAAAGTGCCAAGGATTTCTCTGTGAGCCTGCTTTAAACACAAATCCACAAAAACTTGTGAATAAATAAAAATGTCCATATTTGTTGTCAGTTGACATCAAATGAATTGTGTATGCTGCACTAATGACAAAGAAACTCTCACAAAAATCTCTTAATAACGAATATTTAAAGCGGTTATTCCAAACAGTTGCTAACATGCTCCCAAAAAACAATTAATCCAGGTTTAAATTCCCCTTTTTTTACATGTCACGATAGATAATCATTGTGTGTTACTCAGGCAACTTTGACGTGTCCAGCGGCATGAATGCCTTCCATTCGAATTCTTCTCATCGTTACCTTTCGTCCCGCATAGTACCATGAGTACCATGAGTACCATGAGTACCATGAGGCTGACAAAACACAGCTGATTTGATTAAAGGCCCTCATACACCAAGGCGACCTACATACGAGCTGTCGAAACTAGTCAAAAATCACAATCTTCTAAAAAACACATGGGTTCAAACGATTGGAAGAACTATTTTTACATTATGTCCATAAGATGGTAAATGGATGCACAGCGAGATACATAAGCACATGTGTAGATGTAATTATTTTGAATGAAAGTTATGTTAAAGATTGACACACAGCATACCCACACATTACGTGAAATTTACTACAACGACTGTAACATTAGACCTCTCTCTGAACCTTGATTGGTGCTAGACGAACCAAACTAACTGGCCTTAAAATTAGGCAAATGTAACAACTTACTGTTTCATTCATGTTCATTCATCCATGTTGGGTGGGCTCCCACCATAGGGAGAAGTCTCTGCAGAGAGAATGGATGACAGCCCAGGGGGGGAGGGACTGGGTCAGGTCTCGTGTTTTGCCATTGAGAACAAGCTTGTATGCTAGCACTAGCATGCTACGGTTAGCCACTTTGTCTTGGTTAGTGACGTAGAAAGCCGTGCAGATTTTGTAGGTCACCCGGAGACCGAAGGCAGAGGACATTCAGAAACCGGATCTCACTCAAAACAGCATGAATGTTTTTTTTTCCCCAAGTTTTTTTTTTTTTCTCATAATATGGGCACTTTAATACATTCATGTGACAACATGGCCTTCATGGTTCTGGTGCCACCCATAGGCCAAATCTGACATTTACTGCCTCTTAAGTAAAATCTAAGAATGGCAATGTTTCAGTCGTGTTTTATGATCATAACAGCCTCATTAGTTTTTAGGCTTTTCGTTACCTTCAGATTTCGTTCGACAGTTCTTCTAAAGCTTTGAATTGTCTCTACTTTCCATTTAATTCAGACTTATTTACAGTTTGTTACACTTGCACAGTACAAATGGTTTCTGCAAAAAAGCAGCTCGGCCGTCAGTGGATGGTCAAAGGCAACAGATGGCCGCTGCCTGAAGGCCCGGGGGGGGGGGGGGGGGGGGGGGGGGGGGGGGGGGGGGGGGGGGGGGGGGGACCCATGCAAAGGTCTATGGCACTTGAGGGTGCTGACTCGTCTGCAGAGGGAAGTTGGAACCGTTGCGCCCATTATGACTCAGCAGACGGTGTGGTATGCAGCAGAACCCTATCAGTGCCCGTGTGTTCTCTAATGGCATTTTACTCATCTAGGCAGTCATCTTACCCCGCGCTGTGGGAATCTCATCTTTCCTGGCGACAGATATAAAGCCAAGAATGAAGAAGAATTTGAACCGGACAGGTTGTTATAGGCACTGCAAAGACGTCATATTCCGCAAGTTACACAACGCGGCTGAGAACCTTGAACAACCTCAAATATTGTAAAAATCATACTTTTTGGACTGTAGCTTTAAATGTAATTCTACGAATGTTTTTTGCGGTTTCTGTTGTACTTCCAAGAAACGTCAGCTTTATTGTAGAGTGATTGAGATAATGGTGGCGTGTGGCAGCCTGCCCTGCGTGAGGTTTTCGAGGCTCAGCTGTTTGGCAGGGAAGGCCGGTGGATTCGCAGAGCTGAAGTCTGGATGCCTCCTCCTGCTCCAGACTCCCTCGGTGGTGTCCTCTTTCCCCCCTGACAGCGTTTTATTGGGTCTTGAGCCTCTTGTGGTCCACAAAGGCACTCCCCAAACTCAATCGTGATACCGTGCGTCCACCTGCTCACCCACCTCGGTCCTTTCTGGTGCAAGTGGGGAGGAACCTGCCTGAGTGACATGGTGTGATTATCTTCTTTTTACATGTCTGTCCACACATGTGTTATGAAGAAGACACCTTCCTCATAACACATCCCATAACACCTCTATGGCTCAACTTTGCATCTTAAATTGGGTCAGTTTACGTAACACGGGCATCAACTCACTGAACTCCATGGCATGGCAAAGATGACGCAAAACCTGCTTATATCAAATTATCCACAGACAAATTAAAGCAATGAGAAGATAGTAATACTTAGTTGCTGTTATTTTGTATTCATTTTCCTTAGCTACGGTTACAACACCTTTCATGCTTTCCTCACCACTCACAATTCGTAGTAAGTTTTGAAACAAAGGATCCTTGATTTCAGACGTAGTTCATCATTAAGCGGAACCCCCCC
>NC_048423.1:23347417-23357705 GCF_013103735.1 Etheostoma cragini | reverse complement strand
CCCCCCCGGGGCAGCAGTTCTTTGAATTGCCACTTCAGGCTGAGTCCAATCCTCTTAGACCACCATGTTAACATGGCCAACTTTACAGCTGAAATGAACGTGTTTACAGCCTGGTAGGATAGGAGAAAAAAGGCTTTGTATTTTTTAAACTAATCACAGTTATCTTTGGCGGCGCTTAGCTTAGGACGCAGTGACGGTGTCGCTGCAAAATTGTCTTGGGAAGGAACTTGATTAGGTGGAAGACTGGCAGTTGAAAACCGAGCTATTTGGATCCTTTTATATAGACCTTAGTGGTCCCCTAATACTGTATCTGAAGTCTCTTTTATATAGACCTGAGTGGTCCCCTAGTACTGTATCTGAAGTCTCTTTCCCAAAATTCTGCCTTGGTGCAGAATTCCAGCCACTAGAACCAGTCCCACACTGAGCTTTCCTTAGGATGTGCCATTTCTGAGCCTGTAGCTTTTGAGAAGAGGGGGGGCAAGGTGGAGGCTGGGGGGGTGGCCTTGACCAACTGCCACTTTGCTCGTTTGAAAGCCATGATGTCTCTCTCTCACGAGTGGACCAAATTCTCTGGACGGGCAAAGCAGAGAAAGTGGAGGTAACTTTGCCCCTTCTGACCTCATAAGGGGGAAGATTCTAGATAGGCCCATAGCAGCAGGCAGCTCTAATCTGGATTGAAAGATATATATAGCGCCAAATCCCAATAGTTATATCACTGCGCTTCCATACTCTTTGATGTTATTTACAGAAACCCAACAATTTCCAAAAAGGATCCTTGTTGTCTTTACTCGCTTATAAAAGTTGAAATACAATGGCTAGTAATAATAAGATACCGGCGTTGTCAGCTCCGGTTTTCTCATGCACTGATTTGCTAGTCAAAGGCTAGCACTCCACCAATCAGATTGGTCGATGAGTCCGACTGCCCGCTGGTTGATTCCACTTGTCAAATCACCTGAAATGGATCTAGCAAATGGACTAAGTTCACAAAACTAGCAGCTCAAGTAATACATCAACAACTACAGAACCGAATATTTTTTAGGGTCCTTTAAGGTATTACTTACAAGATTACTTTGGACTCACCGCATTCTACATAACATTCCTTCACAACCCACTGGTTGATGATGTCTTTTTCACTTGTGCAACCTTGTTTACGTGCGTCCATTTGCCTTGATTGTGAGGCACTTCCTCTTGTGCAACAACTTGCTTTTTATAAACGGGCATCTAACTGTTCGTAACCATGGTGACTGCAGCTGCTTGCTGCCACTCCTGCGTGTCTGTGCTACCCTCTCGCCGTTATATGGTGGTGATCTGTGCTAAGCCCCGCTCTGACCCCCAGCACGCTACGCTAACATCGCAGAGCAGATGCCTGTTCATCAAGAGCCAGTGATCCGCTGTGAGCGTGCGCGCGCACACACACACACACACACATACACGTAGACATGCATGCTTCCCAACTTAACCCACATGTAGACTATGTTTTACCTCATATGTGCTCTCCCTGATCAGCACTTGCATTCACGCTGCATGACATCTAGACTGGTATAGGATTTCTACTGCTATTACAGTGCATTTTGTAGTCTAGTCTGCCGGCTATTCATAACACTGCGATGAGTGGGGAGTAAAGCTGGAAGGTTTCTAAAGGCTTTCTATATGCTGCAAACTTCAACAAATCATCAACTTAAATATCTTATGCACCAAGACAGAAATAGTCTAATATCGTCTTATTCTCTTTTTGCTTGTTTTTGTCAAACACATTTAGGATTTGCAGCCTTTTTTCTGAAGAAATTCCAAGTAAAAGGCAGTCATAACTTATTTCAACAGTGCATAATAGCCTCCTTCACTGGCATTATAGTACTAGAAGCTATATATCTCTCAACCTACATCGCTAACATCCAACCACAATTAAAAACACCAAGTTGTTGGCATCCAGGATGCAAAAAGTGGTGGAAGAGCAAAGGGGAAGTAAGAAAGGAGTTGGCCGCATCCACGCTGGGATAACATAGGGGGAAACCCTGAATCAAGCATCAAAACAAAGAGCACCCGTTAATGTCATTTATCTGACCCTGTATCAAAACTGACTGCAAACCATGCCTATTTGTTTTTAGTTTTTTTTTCCACTAACTTTTACTCTGCCAGAGGAGAATCATATAAAACTGAATGAGCTGGATAGCTTCTAGCATTTTGGACTCAGCTTGTCTCATAATGTGACCACCCGTTACGTGCAGCTTTGCAATCAGTACAGTACACGCAGTTCACCAAAGTTGAAGTTGACTTGAAAGCAGAGCTACGGTTCCCTCCACATGATTAAAACCTGGTGTGAGGATATTGCTGTTATGAATACAGGTATGATGGCTCCTATTTATAATCTGCTGTCCCCATGTTACCCTGCAGCTACTGCTACTCTATACGATGTTCACAATACTGAAAAAAACATTTCTAATCACTTACAATCACATAACTGGGTATTGAACTTCAATCATTTATTTTTGGATACAAACAAAAGTATTGAAACTGTACCAAAAGTTGTTTTTGTCATACAAAGCGGTGTTCATTTTTGTATGGATGTTTTCAAATTTGTTTTTTACTTCATTTACCGCTCATACAGTTACAACTCTCGTGCATCCCACTGTCTCCTAGTCCTTACGTCATCAGTATGTGACAAATATGAATCTAATATTGTCTCTCCTTTTGGCTCTGTATGGTACTCCAATAGCTCTTGTGAGAAATATCTCTCTTTGGCTGCTAAATGCTAGCTAGTTGCTAACTTTGTCTGTCAGTTAAAAGCTGAAAAACAAGCAAGGCGGTCCGCGAGACTCTACGTGTTAGCGTCCCATTGACCGCCATTCATTTTGGCGCCACTTTGACAGCGAATAACTTTACATCTGAAGCGCTTAAAGCAGGGCTGTAGTCAAGACCACCTTTGTCAAGTCCAAGACAAGTCCAAGACCAGGACTAGTCGAGTCCAAGTCAAGACAGAGTCCAAAAAGGTTCGAGTCCAAGACAAGACTGAGTCCAGAACAGGAAAAAAAGGTCTTATGCATGGCAGTATCAAGACAGTCATTTTGGGTTTCACTTTCCCTTTCAATATTACTATCAACATGATAAAGACACCTGGACTTGGTTGAGACCAAAGGCCGTATCTGGCAAGAACAGTGGCCGAGACCGAGACAAGTCCAAGTCCAAATACTAGCGAGTAGGAGACAAGTCCGAGACCACAGAAAAACAGTCTTGGTTCCGGACTCGAGTCCAAGACCTCTAAAGAAACACGACAATGTATAAAAAGGCTCCATTGTCTTGTATCTCACGTTAGGAGTGAGCAGACATTTTTGTCAAAATAGTCCAACGATTGTGTCAACTTTCTGTCGTGTAATAGACAAATTATCAGACAGTACAGGACAAGCTTGCAGACAGTTTCGACCTAAATCATTTAAGTTTAATTACTAATGTTAACTAGCATGTTAGTTAGCAGTAATTAGCCTGTGTCTATGTTATCTCCTAACATATACCTACCGCTCCGTCTCTGCTGATTGGGAATGATTGAGATTTTTCTTGCACAGCTACCAGAAGACTTACAGCTTTCCAGGCCTGTTAAAATTAACTGTCTAACCACATTTTTTAAACGTTTCTTTGTTAGTTAAGACATTAGCTAAGGCCCTGGGGTATGACTGTTGATGGTTATTAGTAAAAGTTAAGCCAAATTATAACTATGTGAGTGATTATTGGTGCTGTATTTTCTGAGGATGATAAATGTTCTATTGTTAGTTTTATATTAATTTAAGAAAAAATACAATGTTTTCTAATATTAAAGAGGTGTGGTTTAATTCATACGCGTGTACTTGTGTCATCTGGTACACATAACAAAGATATGACCAAAAGATGTGTGTCTAATACTAACAGTAATACACCTAAGAATATTTTGCAATTTGTCTAAAAGAGGCAATTAATTGTGCAGAAAATGTTGAAATTGTTCCAGTTATTGATGAGTGCAGCTTTATGAAACTTAAAAAAAAAAAAATTCCAGTTTGATACCTGGTGTTTAAATGTGTTGGACAGCAGATAGCAATCTAAATTGACCTCATGCTAGTGGTAACATGCACACAATAACACAGACATATGAGCAGGCCTATATGTCTATCTGCAGCCCGTCTGTCCTCTCGCGGCCTCGTCTCAATTATGAGTCTGTGGAGGGTTTTCATGGGTCAGCAGCAGCCCCCAACAGCTGGAGCAAGGACAGAAGCCCACAGCTGGAAGGGAGGGAGGGAGGGAGGGAGAGAGAGAGAGGGAGAGAGAGCGGCGGGTGTCAATGCAGCTTAACACTGCTAACAGCACCGAGACAGGAAGAGGGGCTAGAAAACATACAGTAGTGTACACAGGTTGAGTACCTAAAATGCACCGCTAACGCCCCGTGCGACTGAGTGTGCACTTTTAACAGCAGATTAAAGAGCACATTACGAGTGATTCGGAATAGTTATGGCATAAAAAGCCTCAGTGTATGCGAGAGTGTGTGTGTGTGTGTGTGTGTGTGTGAACGGGAACAATGAGGCCATTTATGAGGTGAATACCGCAGCCTTTAACAAGGGCCCTTTACATGTGAACCATGTGACCGGCTTGAGCTCAGAGAGCCCCAGCTCTACACCCAAAAATAAAAATAAAATTAAAAAATACACTTAATACAACCCTGCATGTTTTTTTTTACTGCCAAAGAATATTCATTAAAATCAAGTTCTTGACCTTAAATGATTCAATGACAAATAGCCAATTTAATAATCCCTGAAAACTTCTTTCATAAAGTGACATAAGGTCTAGATGTAATGTGATGCTAGCGCAAACAAGGATGGAGTATGTGTGAAGGAGTGGGCGCAGCCCTGACCTCTGACCTATAGAGTACGCGCCAGGCCGCCTTTGCCCCATTGAGGCTGTGATGTCACCCTGAGTACAGAACAGGCCGTTCTGGAAAAGAAGCCCTGAAATAAGAAGTGATGAACATCGGTCCAGCAGAATAATTATATGAGAGGAGGTAGTGAATCAGGAAATAGCTTTTGGTTTGGGAAACTCAAGAGTTTGAGGGAGCGCTGCCATGTGCTAAGTGAAAACAGGATTTAAAAAAAAAATAAAAAATGGAGAAAGAGAGGAGTGCGAGAAAACACAAATTAAGCCAATTTTTTTCCTTTCTTGCAGAGGGGTGGCAGGGTATCCAGTGGTCAGCAAGGAGAATATCCCTCAACCTCCCCTCCCTGATTCTTCTCTTTCTCTAACTTTTCTCCACAAGACTAACCCCCCTTTCCATCAATGACCTCTCCTCCTCCTCAACTGAGCCCTCCTCCTTTTGCTTTCTCATTCTTTGTTGGCTGGCAGGCTCTCGCCCTCTTTCCTCACACGTTTTAATGGGTGTCTTCCCAATCACATTTTTTATTGCAGGAAATTTCAGCACACCACATTGCGTGAGCTGAAGGAGTGCTCCATTCTTAGCTCGGCACCGCCGAGTGCCAGGGTGTGTTGAGCTTGCCAGTGTGTGTGCATGTGTGCGAGTGGGGTTAGGAAAAGGGGGAGGTGAATTGGAGTGTTGTCAGTGTCAGTTTCATGCCAACATCCCAGCCCTCAACGCCCTTCCCCCTCCTACTCATAGTGAAGTCGGGGAAGGAGGAGGCGTGCGTCTTTGCGAAAAGACAACCCCCCTTCCCAAAAAAAAAAAATGTCCTTTCTTAGTCAGTGCACTGTGGCATAACTTCACAGGAACTCTCTGAGTCAGTGCACTGTGGCTTAACTTCACAGTTATTTTACTCAAAAAAAAGAAAGGAAAAGAAAACTCACCCCGCCCATCACCAACACCCAACCTTTGACTCCATTTGTGGGAGCTTTAACTCCTCACCTCACTCTCTCCTCACTTCCACTGGCACCCACCTGGGGTTTTCTCTGAAAAGAAGGTCGTGGTTTTGGGCCTGCGGTTTAATTGAAATAATATTTGCTGTCTTCCCTCCCTCCCCATCTATTCTCCCCTAACAACAGGCATTATTTTTAGCCTGTGCGCCGAGTTCTGTCATTTCCTGTTGCAGGGCTCGCTGTGCTTTCGACCACAAGCGGACTCAAATACTAAACACACACCATGCCTCACACACCCAAACACAGCAGGTCCCTAGTGAACTGTCTGTCTTCACACCCCGCACAGAGATAACCCATAAGACACTTGGGCTGTGATTCGGCACTGCATTTCATTTGGGAGTGACACCTAAGATTGTCTTGTCAAACAAGCAAAAAGAAACCTGGTGAAAGAATTTCACATGTTCCTGATGTAAATCAACAATTTAGTCAACAAGGACTCCAAGCAAACCATTTATAAAACAAAATCTCAATTAAAGCTGCAAGCAGCATTGAACGTGCCCTCGCCCCCGCCAGCACATCGGGGGTACTTCCTCAGGGGAGCGCGGGGAACAGCGGTGCAGCGTTTCCTCTGATTCAGAATTACTGTTGCTGAGATGCGCACCACTTCATGTTTTGACTGCAACGTACAGGAAGTCAGTCCACTACAACGTGCGCATTTTTTCAACTATCAAAATTCTTTTGATATCTTTTGGTCATGAGGGTCTATTGAGGATATGTGCAAATTTTGGTGCAGATGGGACTCACGCTTTTGGTTTCACATATACAGCGGTTTTGCTACTTAATTAAAAAAAAAAAAATCTAAACTGTTTAGAGAGGAAATTGCGATAACTATCAAAATTCTTTTGGTGCATTTTTCCACAGATACTACCTGAAAAGTTTGATGAAGATTGAAATCAAGGCCTAGGAGGCGTTAAAACACAGAATATAAAACACATGAAAAATGCATCAATTAAAAATGGCCACTTTCGGGTTGGGCGTGGCTAATGAAGGTAAATTGGAAAAATGTCCACAATGATTAGAGCAATATGTGAATTAAGTCTGGTGAATATTGGAGCAACTATGTTCAAGTTAAGGCCTTCCACTCATTGGGGGTGTTAGGGAGCCCTCTTAAAGGCAAGGGCAAAATGTTAGCGCCAATTTTTGTAAGTTTTCTTACACATTGAGGCGATTAGAAATGTGGCCAAGGGCTAAAAAATTAGGTGTCGCTATAGAGCAACTATACCAATCTTAAGCTGAGTTTTCATGCATCTTAAAGTCCTTAAACAAGTGTTCACACGGAACAAATCTTCACACGAAAACCAAGATTGCAGTCTTCCTGTCGGGTGGAAACATATTCAAAAAAAGCAACATGGACTCCAAGATGAGATCTACGTTTCCTCAACATTTGGTGTGTTAACTTCTCATTTTTGTCTGCATTATGGTATATGTTAGGGGGGCTTTCAGTGCACCGTTAGGGCCCTAACAAGCAAATTAAATAATGTCATTACAGAATCAATTTAATTGTTGCACAGAAATCTATCTTGACGCTGGTACAGGGACATCATTTATTGTACAAAATTTGGACCTAGGTGGTACAAAGACATGAGGACCTCACATGCAGTGCAAGGCAAATTTTTTACAGTAGACTATACAGATCCCTCCACAAATATACATCCAACAGGCAGCAGAATGGCTGTGTGCATTCAAGCTGTGTGGCTCACAGCATGGCTGCAGCTGCAGAGCGAAATGCAGCGACTGACCTGCGCATCGATCCATCAGATCATCAGAGACTGAATACAATGCAGTCAAATGTATGGACCGTGCTGGTAAGTGCACATGTATGATGTGGGATCCACCTGAAGTATGCTCCGATAATACATGAGGGAACACTCTGAAGAGAGCAAAAGCATCTTAGCTTATGTTTGTTCAAATACATTTCCCATACACTCCGGGACTTTATCTACTGTATACGTTAAAAGGATAAACATATGGTTGGTTAGAATTATATGTAGTTAGCAATGAACAACTACAGAAACCAAAACCTTTAACAGAACATCCAGGGGAATGAAGACCAAACTGGCAACACTGCAGATTGAGAAGTGATTACAAAGATAATATGATAATTAAACGTCCAAGAATTGAACCTTGAGGAACCCCCCACATGTTTTGCTAGTGTTAGCTGAGGAGTGCTCTTTAAGGAACACAAAAAAGTCTCTACTGAAGAGAAAAGTCCTAAACCAATCTGCTAGAGAGACCAACACCACAGAATCATCTCAGTAAAGTCTTCTTCTTCTTATACTTATAATATTTCCAGCCGATTAGACACTTGACAGCATTTGGAACCCAAAACGTATATTCTGATTAAATGCTTTGGGGCATGTAGACGTACATCTTATTGGATCACTTTATTTAGCGTCCATGTAAACAGTTTGAATTTACAGTAAAACTGAACATGAGCACGCCTGTAATGTCAACATTTGTGAAGTGTTGACAAATATATATACTGTATATATTCTCGTTTTTGCTGAGAACATGTACAGTTTTTTGTTTTCTTTGTTTTTCTCTTGTACTGATGGTGCTCAGTTCTTGATTTGTTGTAATGTGATGGATGTTCAAAATGGACAGTTTGGTGATAATAATAACTAGGATAGTAATAACTAGGCTAGAAGTCCAGTAATGACGATAGTTTGGGGCTTTGTTTAACCCTCATGTTGTCCTCGGGTCAAATTGATCCTTTTTCCTATATCAATGTTCTTTTTAAATCCCCAGAATAACATGATTGATTCCACACAACGCTCTTTGCCAAGTACAAATAATAAATAAGTGTTGAAAACGTCAGAAATGTGGAAAACATTGAAAAAAAGCGTCAAAAGTGTTGAAAAAAAGGACAAAAACATAAGAAAAAGTTAATAAAAACATTGATAAGAAGTGACAGGAAGACAACACAAGGATTAAAGGATAAGCTGGCAATATTTTTGTTACTACCAACAAATCCTATGAAAAGACCCAAACCAATGACGCGTTGATCCATGTCCCAATACTTTCTAACTTTCCCAGCATGATGACTCCCAGCCCACATTCATTCCTACTGAAGACATGATACTGTATATATACATTTAGTTTCATGTTTGAAAAAGGCTAAATAATTTCTGAAATCAGCTAAAAGGAGTAGCTAAGTAGTGCATTTTTTGGGGACTATTTTCAGCTGTGTATTAATACACATTTGGTTCTGCAGTGATCTTTTGGGGCAATAGGACAGTGAATGTGGGATTTTCTCAAAATAAAATAGTGTGTGTGTGTGTGCGTGTGTGTGTGTGTGTGTGTGTGTGTGTTCAACAATGTTGATCACGGATGTTTTTGAACAACAATGGAGCTCTAAAGCACAGAAGAATAAGATATATCAGGCTTTGGACACATCCAATACTAATAGCATTCATTTACCATTGAAAAATTTTCCAAATTTAGAATTTTTCCCCATTGGACTTCTCTTTATCGAGGTTGACGGGTTCCTAAATCTCTGTAATTTGTGCAATTCAGTGAGTACCAAGTAATAATAATAGTATTTTATAAACAATAACTAAAACTACAAGTCCCAAGCTGCAATAAACCAGAAGTGTGATTCATCATTATCTTTTAAAGCTTCAGAGAAATAGTGCGTATCAAACAAAGCAAAGGCTTGAGTCAGATAACGTGTTGTAATTGGATTGAGTTGAAAACGAATGACAAATTATGAGGTCACAGGTTCAGATGCGCAGATGCCCTTGAGCAAGTTACCCAACGAGCAACAGCTCCAGTGGAGTTGCTCAATGACCTGTGGTTGATTTGGGCAACTCCCATGCAGGATGTGAAGCCGAGCCTTGCTGAGAAAAGACCAGGGAGCTCCAAGAACCTTTTCTACGGGAACACAGATTACAAGAAACTGCAGCTAAAATTACTCCAATTTCCAAAGAAGCTGAAACTGTTGCCATGCTTGATAATGAAGGGTCTGTCTAAAACAAAAGTTCAGAATGTGATCTACAGTGTGGAGAAAAGAGAAAATATTCCCTAAAAGTAGCGTGAAACTGCAGTTAGACACAGTGCTTGACTTAAAGTAATGTAAGCATTCCTTTAAAACGTCCCTTCAACATGTACAATATGTCAAAGAAGATCATTCAACGCCTCAAACTCATATATTTTGTTTCTGTCCCTGGAGCAGAGTTACATGTGTCCTCGTTGCCAGACCAAATAAAACATGTCGGCGGCATGTCAACAGCGTATATAGGGACTGGGACCCAGAACTGCCAGAGAAAGTATGTCATCAACAAATTAACAAAACAAGTGAACCTACCACAACCTGGGTGGGTTGGCCAGTGGTGTGACAGCTGTGTGAGTCACTGGGAAACAGTGAGAGAGGCTAGTGTGACAGTTAAGATGTGATTTAGACCCCTCC
>NC_048423.1:23303947-23347387 GCF_013103735.1 Etheostoma cragini | reverse complement strand
CCCCCCCCCCCCCCCCCCCCCCCCCCCCCCCCCGCTCGTCCTAGAAGAAGAGACCCTTGGGCCTGGATGAGGAGTCTCTGGGCTTTTTTGTGGTCACTCTTAGCTGATTCACTCTTCTGGGAAAGGAAACCGCAAAACTGTATCGTCTCTCACTGCTGGGTCTTGACCCCCCCATTCCCCTTTGTCTTTTTTTCCTTTCTTGTTGTTTTGCTCCATGCCTTGCAGACACCATGGCAGTAAAGGGGCAGTTACAGTTATTAGCGGGGGCGTCGGACTGGGAGGGGAGGACTGCGTACCCAGGACCCTTCATGTGAAGAGGGCCCAAGAGAACGCCTTTCTACAGGGGCCAGAATTATGTGCCACGCCCCTGGTTATTAGCAAATGATTAATGGCGTCTTTGAGCACTGCCACAGAAGTGAGGCTTTAAGAAAGGAATGTCATTTGGCTTTTCAGCCAGTGTAAATCTGCTCTAATAAATACTATTATATTCATAATGTGTCAGATGACTAGGAGTATTAATAAGGTATTACTCAAAGCAATGAATCCACAGAGAATTGTCACCCGCATGTGTAACTCAGAGCATTTTAGCATCTTTTAGCTAATTGTTTTGGTTTTATGGCCAGCAACTGTCTTGCTTCACCTTCTCGGCAGCATCAGCATCCTGTTTCTAGTCTTAAATCGTACAAATGAGGATAACAGTGCAACACTTCTAACTTTTTATCCCAGAGGACAATTGGTTTATCGATACAAATACAAGTGGCATGAAGTCCAACAGCAGTAGTCACTGGTGTCCGACTTTAATACCTCTAAAAAATGTCAAGGAAGATCATTTGCAGCAGAATATGGCCATGAAGATGTTGCATCTTCATGGTCATGGCATGTTTTTCTACAGTTGCAATGTGGCTTGGTACCACTGGGTCTAGTTAAGCAGGCACACACCCTGTTATTTCTCTTCCAATATCCGCTGAAGATCTACTACTCAGTGGATTGGAGCATTTAATTCATAATTCAATTGATTACAGAGTGACTAGTATCCCCAATGCCAATGACCCTGGCAGTAGCCCGCCATATGATAATAAAGCTCCACCACATATCCCATAGCTCCACCACAAGGCCTATGTGGACTCTTCACTTGCCTGTCCTGCTGCCTCCATAATGGTGCACCAGCCACCGCAGAGGCCATAGCTCCAGCTCCAGGCCCCATAGCTCCTCCACCACACTGCCTCTGCCTGCACGGGGAATGAGGGATTAAATATATAATGCTCGCATGTCGAATCTGCAATGCAAGAGAGGGAGCGGGGAGGAAGGAATTTGTCAGAACTCCATAAACACATACATGGATTTGGCTCCTGATGCCAGCGCTCCACGCAGGGAGAACTTTCCGGAGGCTCGCTGAGCGACGGGGAGGCCGAGGGTGAGAGTAAGCAGGGCTGTTGAACGAGCCCAGGGTTTACGCAGAGGCCAGCCAAGCACCGGTGATACACTGCACTGAAGGAGAAGGAGAAGGATGCAGGAGAATGGGAGAGACAAAAAGTGGTAGAATGGAGAGCAGAGAAAACGAATCAAAGGGAAAGAAGAGGATAGATCGGACTTACTAAAATGATCCAATCTGAGCTGGATAGGTCCAGAAATCAGAATATCCCTGACACATGTATGGATGCATGTATGCACAGTATGTATGTATGTGTGTGTGTGTGTATGTCTGTATGTATATATGTATTCATGTACTGTATGTGTGCATGCATGTATGTGTGTATGTATGTGCGTGTATATGTACAGTATGTGTGTACAGTATGTTTGCATGCTGGTATGTATGTATGTATGTATGTAAAGTACATAAAAAGAAACTGAGATAGGAGCATGAGGGAGACGGTAATAGAGAAGGAGAAAGAGTGAAGGAGGGGGGGAAAGGCAGAGGAATTAAAAGGACATGCCCACTGAAATTTTCCAGTGTCTCTGCCAGAGAACAAAAAAAAAAAAAAAAGAGAGATCAGTCCAGATGCCGTTCACTGACTGTTCACATGTGGTCCAACAACTTCTCTGGAGCGGAGGGGTGTCGAAGAAGGAGGTTAAGCATGGTTGGGACAGGGGTACTTATAAATGAGGGATTGACTTTAATCCTATTGTGAAGCAGAACCTGGACTCCATTTGGCTAGCAGATGTTGGGACAGGTGGGGAGTCAACTTTCCAGAAGGTGTGTGGGGGGTGAGGTCCCAAGGTGAAGCTACCGCTCACTGTAGCCTATTCAGAAGCTTCTGCGATAAAGATCCATGAGACCAAGTCAGAGTTATTGGTCATTAAATTTGACTAGTAGCAAAAAAGACAAAGGTAGAAAATGGACCAATGGATTTTCTTATTTAAGCCTGTGTAGCTGCGTAGACTCTCCAGCGATTGGCCCTGTTGCTCTTGGCTCAGTAAGAGGAAGAGGAGCAGCCTCGAGGCCCGGCCCTCCAAAGCCCTCTCGGCCACTGGGAGGTGAGCTCCGGGGTGGGTATAAAATACTGTTGGGCAGATATATTTCTGCAATGAAATATGGATGTAGGCCTTGTGTGAGCACGTGCCTGCCTGTGTATTTGCATCCTCGTAGGGTTAAACAGAGGTCAACGCACAGACTTGGCGGCACTCCAACGTTGGAGAAGCAGTGTCCCTCACCCGCTCTCTGTCCTATCCCTCTCGCTGTGCTCTTCCTCCGTCCTCGTTCTCTTCTTTTTACCAGCGTTAACTGCAGTTTGCGTGCGGATAACGTGCAGGGAGCCATGTGGTGTGTATCTGTGTTGAGCTCTCAGCTTAGCACCGTGGGTGTGGGGAGAAATAGGGGCTCAGAGCAGGAGAAGTGAAGGAAATGAAAAGCCGAACTAGTTCACAAGTGAGACAAGAGTCAGATGAGCCCAATAAAATGTAACAGGAGGAAAGTTTCCCCCAAGCACTGCCAATGATTTCAGAAAAAACGGGCTATAAAGATGGCCTCATAGATATTCCTGGTATGCTAAAATGACAAAATGATACTGACCTGATTACAAAATATGTTGCAACTGAAAGAAATAGTTCAGCATTTTGGGAAAAACGCTTATTTGCCTTCTTGCAGAGCGTGAGATGAGATAATCGCTACCCCTCTCAGATCTGTACGCTAAACGTGAAGCTTTAGCTAGCAGCCGGTTAGCCTAGCTCAGCATTAAGACTGGAAACAGCTAACCAATGGCACTTCAGTTGTGTAGTTTGTAGACAAGATAAAATGGGTTAATAAGTGAGCTCCGGAGATGGCTGGTAGTTGGATTTTGTTATCTCTGACAGACCTATAGGCTCGCTGTTTCAACTTGTTTCCAGTCTTTGCACTAAGCTAAGCTAACTGGCTCTAGCTCTTTATACAGATGATCCAAAGATACACATGACTTAGTGTCCGGGCATGCCTCCATTCCACTAGCTTCTTTACCTCAGCATTTGTCTTACTTCTTCATTGTTTCCGTTTCTCACGTATACTTTCCATATTTTAAGAACAAGACCTCAACAACACTATTAGTTGGTATTTAAAAAGAAATCCTCATATGGATGGAGTGAACCACGCAGGAAAGGTTTTGTCGCTGGCTATTTATTTTAGTTATTAATGATATTACAAATGTCAATGGGATTTTGAATGCTCTGATACAGAACCTTGAAGTTATTTAGCTCTCTGTAACCAGAAACAAGCAAGCCGTTTCCCCATTTCCATTTGTGCTAAGCTAAGCTAAAGGCTGCTGGCATCTTATTTAGCAGACAAAGATGGGGGCCGTATTGATCTTCTCATCTAACTCTTGGCACAAAAGTGAATGTCCAAAAACGTTAAACTATTCGCATTCCACATTCATGAAATAGTTCCTATTTCCCACACACTCAAACGAAACATGAAGCATGGAGAATACATTGCATGTGAGAACACTTACGTGGAACCAGGCTATTTAAGTGTGTTAAATAAGTGTCTTATAAATAAAAAAAACACAACATTGCATTTTTGTGTAAACCCCCATTATCAAATGACAAAAAAAAACACAAAAATAACATTCTTGGCATGAAGCAACAGACATCTTGAACTGCTTACTGCAGCTCAATGTGCCGACCGGAGATAGAGCAGCGAGTACATCGGAGGCCGGCACGCTGGGACGATAAGGAGGCGTCTCAGACAGAGCCGACTGGGCCACACAGATCAAATCTGGAGGGTTTGGCCTGCTGATAAACTGACAAGAACTTCATCATCTGCACTTTCATCATCCTCCTCCTCCTCCTCCTCTTCTCAGTGACCCACATCCAACTCTAGATTCCACAACTTATTGCTGGAGAGTTATTGCTTGGTTTCTATCATGGCGTGCCAGAGGGTTTAACGGGAGACTTGAGGGTATGTTTTGAGAGCATGGATACGAGTGTGCTGTAGTGAGTTTACGAGTTTGTTGCAGTTTTGTTGGTTTCTTGTCCGCTCTCTGCGCCCACAGAAAAGTTTCCTGCCCTGTGTGGTAGCTTACCCTCACCCTCTCCCTCTTCCTGGGTGAGCGTCAATTATTCATAAGCCTTGGGTAGCTAACTTGAAACCGATAACCCACATGCTATTTATACTTCATTTCAAATGGACAAATACTTAACGGTGAAGTTCCAGGCGGCTTGGTCGTGTCTGTCGGCATAGCTGCTGCTGCTGAGCGGGCGGTCGGTCGGTTGGGAGGAGGGCAGGGGTCATCCGTCCATGGGGGAGAAAGGCTGAACCAGCAGCTGCACATTATAGGTGAGGCTACACAACAGAACTCAGAAGATTAGAAGTGCTACACGTAGCACAAAAGAGCTTTTCATGATCTTTGGTGCTAGTTTTTTTTAATGAAAAGCAGTTTATTCCATACCAACCCATTGGATTTATTCCCATGTTTTCTGTATCCTGATGCAAAGACCCAAGGTTAATCCAAACTAATTCAAATTTGGATCTAAAATAAACTCCCATTCGTAGACGAAAATAACGAGAATAAATGGTTTTAAATATAAGATCATTTGAGTGCTTTTACCCATTTGCAGTTGATTATTAAGTCATTTAATGTGAGTGGCATTTTTCTGGCAGGATACCATCCCTCCATTTTCTAGGTAAGCATCTTATTAGCTTTGTCAGACTTTCCTTCACAGCGCTGCGGAGGAGGGTCCGGCTAGTCTATACAGCATTCTAGGATTGGATAAAAACCTTCTCTGGTTTATTGGCATTTTTTTTAACCAATCACAACCAAGCGCCGAACGGAGCAACGGTGCCTTTGCCAAATAGGCCCGGAAAGAAACTTGTTGTGTTCCTTTTGCCCTTTTTGGGATCTACATAGAGATCCTGTTCTTCCAGCTAGGTGTCCCAGTGGGACCCGCAGTCCAATTTACATTTCATCACCAACCACTGCACATTAAGTTATATACGTGGTAGCTTGTTTTAGTCAAGTGGCCTTATCGCTTCCAAGCCCTGCCTCAAGCCTGCAGCAGGGTTTTGCATTCAATTATATCTTTATTTTAGCTGCAGGATGAGTGTCTACATCGTTAGAATTTGCTTACTGTCACAATTCACAGACGACAAAATTGACGTTACTTTTTAGTTCATTTTGCAGTTTAAATTGGAAAAAGAAATAAATGGGACAATATGTACAGTAGTTTTGATTATATGGAGTGTGTGTTAAATTACTTATTGAAAACACCCAAAGATAACATGATAAAGAAAAAAAACAAACTCAATATTATATCATGGGCCAGTGTGGATTACACTTAACAGTTTTTATTTGGAATATTAAGACAATGAAGCATAAGCCAAGCACCAAGAGTGACAGCTACAAGTGTCGCATCATACGGCTCTTATAAATGAACAGGTTATACTGGAAAACAACTTTTTGTTCTCTTTGAATGGTGAAGTAGATACACAGAACAGACAGTGAAATGTGAACATGATTATGCCATTTACACGCTCCAAATCCTACCTGACAGCAAAAAGAAAAGAAAAAAGAAAAAGCGAAGAAAAGCAGAAGAAAAATGGAACTGCGATGTTCGTCTGACGACATCTTGGTCAGCCTGTGGCAGTGGCTGCAGCCCGGGACTTAAAGGGCTCGTGTGATTGGTCAGAACGAATAAGGCAGGCCGGGAACACGGCGGTGCAGCACAGTGACAACCCTTAGTTCCCATCATTGTCGAGTCCTGTTGCCTCGGCACCCACATCGACACAGCAACCAATGTGCACATACAGCATTAAAGTGACAGAGGATGGCAACCATTGTTACGCTACACTCCATTGCATATTAGGGAGAAGTAATAATGAAAAATAATTCTTTCATACATATTTTTCTGTTTGCATATAGCACTTAACCCAGCTTTCTAAAATATATATATATGGGAGCATGGAAAGAAATGTTTTTAAATAGTATTTTTTGTTTGGTGTGTCCTCTTAAGAGCTGAAACCATGAGTCGTACCGAGGTGGTGTATGGGGTAGGACTCCATCCTCATGGTGCTGATGTAGTTTAGTGGGACAGCTAGGGACATAACCAGCCCGCCAGCTACAATAGTGTCATAGTGAGGACAACGTCAGGTCAAAATAACTCACGGCATTTTGTTTTCCTTAAGAACAGAATACACAAATACACACAGATCTTTGCTCTCCCTTGTTTTTTGGGGAGGGGGGGGGGGAGAAATTGGGGGTAGGTGGTGCTGGCTAAATGTGGTCCATGTTTACACATCCATGGCTTAGGGTGGGGTGGTAGGAGGGTGCGGATGTGTGTCAATACCTGGGGGTAGTGCAGGTGTCATTAGAAGTATTATAGTAAGTGTGTGCAAATGTATGTGTTCCAGACAGTTAATGCACCACCGAAGAAGAAAACGTCTTTTTTATATATCCGGCTCCTATTACATAACTATCATTCATCATACATAAAATGTTTTTTTCCCCCTCCTCAAATCTACGGGTTATATGGCAAACATGTGCTACGGTTTATGTCCGATATTTCCCATGGGGAAAACTGGGTTGAGAGGGTCCTGGGACTCTCCTCGCAATGGGCCTGCCTGAGAAAAAGGGGGGGCGGGACAGGGGCAGAGAGGCATCGGTCATAGGAGTCGCCGCCATCACCCCTCACGGTCAACTCTGCATCGCCTCCGCTGGAACCCTCCGAGCGGCTCCGTCCATCCACTAACATGCTCCCGCACAGCGCACGTGCACCGGGTGTGCGGCGTGGTGGAGAATACACCTCCAGCGACGCAGCTCGCAGCGCCTGAACCTACGTGAAATATTTCAGGACCACTGGCTTTGTCTCAACACTCACACAAGTCGCGCCATTTTAAGCTAAAACACAGCTAAAAAAACAGGGCTGTCCAGAAATATATGGACAGTAGGGAATTTTCTGTTTTGGCTCTGTAGTGCAGCATATTGGTAATGAAACTATAACGATATAAATAAAAAAAAAAAGGTTAAAGTGCCAACTCTTAGCTTTTGTTGTGTGTTCAGATATTTGTATCTGGTATTTAGTGGGAATCATAGCTCTTTTTGTGTCAATATGCAATTCACCAATTAGTCCAAGCAGGCAAACGATGACGCTTCCGACGACACAACCAATAAAGAATGTTCCAAGTCATGTGACCTCAGTATGACTGAGGGTTTTACTTGCTTCAAAAATGATCAAAACAAGCAAGAAGAGGACTGTAGTTACAGGCCTCGCAGAACATCAGAGACAAAGTCTCCACGCGTGTTTAATATAGAAGTCAGCAGTGACTGATCGTGGCAGATGTTCAACCAAATAGTAAAATGTCGTGACTTAAGTTCAGGTTTCTAAAAGTGGGCGAATTTGTACAAAAGCAGTACATTCCTACCATGTTCACCCAATACGGACGCAAATAAAAGCCTTAAGTTGTTACTAAAGCCAACTGTCCTTTCAAATCCAATATGCTGGAGTAAAGAGCCAACACAGCTAAAAGAAAACACTGTCCTAATACTTGCGGACTGCACTGTGGAACACAAGTACACAATTAAAGTGCTATTTTACTTCAACGAATCCGTCACCCTCTCTGTGAGGAAGCCGTTGCCACAACAAGAAGCCTGGGCTCTCCGGGAGCCAGCTCCGTCTCGCCTCCTCCCGGCTCCTTAACGTTAACGTTCGGCCTTGGTGGAGAGCAGAGGGGAGGACAAACGGGCTTTAGTTCATTCTGCGCCACAGTCACCTCCACATCAGCCCAGGGAGGTTAGGGATGTGGCCAGATGGATAGAATAATAATAAAAAAGGCCTCCTTCAGCCAAGCAGCAGCGTGAGGCAACACAGAGTGGCCCTTTTAGTACCCAGTCAATTTATATCCCAAAAATGGTAAAATTAGCCTGTGATTAGTGCCTGCAAGTGGGGTGGGGCACTATGAGGCGTTGTATGCTATTGCTATGCAGTAGCATGATCGGTAGGGCACAGTAAGCATGATGATATGCTGCGTGTGGGTTTTTAAAAAATACATATTTCTTTGACAGTGTGGGTGCTCAAAATCCTGAATTATGAAAGTGCACATAAAAGCAACTCAAAATGTCAAAACTCGCTCCCGCCACTCCTAACACATACAAGGGATTAACATGCGCTATTCAAGCTTTCTGAGAACAAAGTGCAGGGCAGTGGAAAACATTTGGGACTGTTTTCGAATTGTTTGTTACATTCTGATCAAATGTTTCCTGCCTGATAAACGAGTGAAAAAAATGAGAAGGGTTTTGCAGAGAGAAGGTTTTCACTGTTAAATTTCAGGGTGTAGGTGTGTAGCTTCACAGGGCCAGGTTCTTTCCCCTATAAAATTAATTAACAAAGAAGAGCAGAACTAACTTTCAACAGTTTGTAATTCTGAAATATAAGTCGGCGTTATTCTAACGCCATTGAACACATTTTTAAGCTTTAGCCTACTACTTATTACACATAGCTGTGTGCAAGCGCTTTGGTCACAGGCTCAGATATTCATGGGTAAAGAAAAACACTTGACATTTGTTCATGATTCATCCTCACTGATGAAAACTCCCAATAACCTTTAACATATGTGCGGGTTGATATACGCACAAACTAATACATGAACTAGTTTGAGAACATAAGCTTATATTTAAGCTTTCCAGTGATCATGATCTTATGTGTTTTCCTGCTGTAATATTTGAGTTTTACACATTACCTGCTGGGTTTTCATCAGCACACTTTCCAGTTTAGATTTGTTAAAAAATTGCCGTAAAAGGAACCACTCTGCCTGCATTTCTCTAACCCTCTCATGTGTATTCATAATGTTATTACTACGACGAGTTAGAGCAACCGCTGTTGCTGGTGAATTTATTTAATTGCTTATGGCTAACTTGGACGATGTCAGAGGTTGGATCAAAAAGAGTAAACTTTCATGCCCTCCCTTTAGAATCTGTTAAGTTGCAGAGTACAACCTGCACTTGGCTGGACATCGTTATCATGAAATATGCTACAGTGGGGCTTGCATTGGACCTGCTAACAATCTCATACCCCCATACAGGCCTTAATGTGGCGAGAGACTAACGCATGCATTAGTTAGAGATGTAATTTAACTAATGTACAATGTATCGTTTCAATAACCTGTCATAGCTTAACCAACATAGCACCACTGAAATTGAATTTGTTTTAAACTTGAGCGTGCACCACAAGTATGTGAGCTCACAGCTCATGTCCCATTTCATTATAATTCTCTTCAGTCTCATTTGATGGCATCTGACTGGACTGTGTTGAAGCACCTTCTGTTCCCAATTTGGACTACAAAACAATCGATTATGGAAAATAAAAATAAATGGTTCTCTAAAAAGGCACATCGGTTATACTTATTTTCTCTTCACAATGAGAATATAAAGTAATGACTGGCTAGCCAGCAGTGCTTTTGTCATAGGGAACACAATCATTCAAATCATTCAAATTACATAAAAGAAAGGCTCAAAGATATGCCAACCTCTCGAGGGTTGAGTGCTGCCTGCACTCAGTGCCACAACTGGGACTACCAAAGCCACTGGGCAACGAGGGAATTTGTTGGAGTTGAGACCTTATCGTTATAAGAGATGTAAAGTGATGGACATCACCTCCAAGAAAAGGCTATTATCACTTATTTCTGGTTGGTGACACAGGGGTCTACATGAAAGCAGCTCAACACGTTTTAACGTGGTTCTTGTTGAGAGATTAGCTGTGCTCACCATTTCTGATCTTTGACTATATGTGGAGTGGATCTGTTCACAGTCCCGTTTAAAAGGGACGCGGACGTTTGGGATTTTCATCTTCTGTCTTCACCTAAAAGCTCGTCACATATACCCTCAATTCCTCTGAAATGACTTAGTTGCAAGTGTCCAGTGAAGATAAATTGCTAAATAGGATTCACTGGGTAAAAGCCTTCTGTATTCCAGATGCCACCAAAAGAAACTAAATGAAGGACACAGGTGTAAAACTAAGTGCTATGAAGCCATAACACAATTCCATAAAAACACCAGACTGATCAAATGTTACCCTAGGAGAAAAATTTCATACGGGATGAAATGAACTGTGTGCATAAGTGTCTGTGGCCAGTGAAGACCACTAAAGGACAGACTGCTGCGAAAAGATAGATAGGAGGGACAGATTGTAAGAAAATATTCGGTTTTGAAAGCAATGCCGCACTATGGGAATAAAGCTAAAGTTCAGCTTGCTCACTAAATAGGACACAGTAGATAGATTCATCATTCACCATTACTGCTTAAGGAGAAACTACTGTTCTTTTAAAGGACTAATCTACAGTCCTTAGAAAGCACTTCATTTCCCTGATGTGCTATCCGGAACTCTCTGGACCCTCTGAGAATCTGTCCCTGGTTTAGCTGATGCCCATGCGTGCAAAGAGATAGCAAAGAATGTGCCATATGTAGCTCTATCCATGGGCAAGCTCTGACTGCAATATAACAATAGCATCTCCAGATCACACACACCTTTTGCAAGGTGCTCCATTAGGTGCTTTGACAAGCTCAGGAAAAAAACTAATAATAAGTCCAGTAATCGAGAAAGCACAAAGTGAATTGTACAATGTAGCCATGTGGGCCTAACTAGCAATTTGGGATGAATAGAGGAGGCATGCAGGCAGGTCTACAGGCAGGGTGATGTTGTGGGATCAGGCAGACATTTAGCACAAAGCAGGAGAGAAAAGACACAAAGCGCTGATATTTGTGCCTTCCCTTCCCATCAAAACAACCTGTTCAACACAAAAACATGTGCTTGCCAGACAGCGTTATACTGAATATAAACATGTTTTTTTTCCTGTGATGTAAGTAATAACTAAAACAAAGATTAGAATGAATCTTGTATAGCTTGTTACATTTGAATTCCATCCCCCACCAGAAAGAGGGCCATGTCACTATTGCCTCTAAATGGCTAATGAGGAATTTATTAAGTTCTGCAGTGTGTATACAGGCAATGGAGAAGCCCACCCTATTTAACCTTGAGTGGTGGTTCCCTCTCCAGCCAGCGAACTCGTACTTTCTGTTTATAGTGATACTCCTTGAGGAAGTCCTGCAGGGCAGGGGGCAGCGGCAGAGAGCCTATACCATCGTAAGTGGTCCAGCGGCAGATGGCAGCTCGTGCCAGGTGCTGCAGGCCAAAGGGAAAGGTCCGATGGAGAGGCGCAGTAAGCAGCGGTTCGAAAAACATGCAGGCGCTGGGGTCCTTGTAGTGTTCCAGCAGTCCTGTGACGGTGGAAGAGTGGAAAACACAAGGGTCGTGCGCGTCAAAGCTGAAGTTGTGGTTCCACTGCTCGATGCGAGCGTGCAGTGAGCGGTTGTAACGGCGGAAGCTAACGGAGAAGAGGTAGTCCTCCTGGGCTGAGTCACGCAGCAGGAAGGTGCCCTCCGGCCGCCCATCCAGCAGCGCCTCAGCCTGGTAGCGGTCCATGACGCCCCAGTAGCAGGGCAGAGCGGTGATCTGCAATAGGTCCGGCACCAGGCAGTGGATATAGTCTATCTGAGTGTGAACCTTCCAGGGCCCAGGTTGCTGCCGGCTCAGGTGACCATCCCCCGAGGCGTGCCTCTGCTTGGGCCTCCTGGCCTGCAGACAGAGGGTGGTGGAATCCTCCTCAGAGTCACAGTCCTGGGATGATGCTACAGCCCCCAACACCTGCCCACAGGCCCCCGATGACCCAGCACCCGCAGAGCTGCCAGCCCCTGAGGCCCGGCCTTCCCCAGAGGCCTCTCCCATGCCAGGAGCCATCTTTGGTCCCAGTTTGTAGAGAGAGGAGCCCGGCACTGAGGCCTCCAGGGTGTGGATCTGTGCATTAGGTGGTGGGTCCACACCTTCCTCGATGCTAAGTCTGCGGCGCTCGCGCAGACGTTCCTCCTCATCCTCAGGAGAGGGGTGGGCCGGGTCAAAGGCATCCAGCAGGGCAGTGGAGGAATGCGGGCTGACCGGCGCCGTGTGTTGCTTGATCAAGTGCCACTTGTGAGCAAGGTCTGAGCCTGGGGGGAAGGGGCAGGTCTCCAGCATGAGCTCCGTCAGGTGAATCTTACGCTTGGACATGACGGGATTCTTAGATGAGCGGGAGCGTCTGCGAGCAGGCAGGGGTAAGCACAGCCCCACTGTATCACTTAGCTGCTGGCGCAAAGACCGAGCATTCAGACCGCGTCCTCCAGATACAGAGTCGCTCATCTCCTGAAGGGAGCTGACTCCATAACGCCTGTCCCTGCGGTTTCCACTCCCCCGTAAGCGCCCAGGCTGCCTATCTGCCTCCAGAGAGCTCTGGGTTTTGGTGGAACACGAGTGTTTTTTCTTGCCCCCCCATGGAGCATGACGGGAATAGGAGTCTCTACGAGCCAGCGGAACACCCCCTGATCCCCCCCGCACATCCTCAGTGTCCTTGTCGATTGTGATCTCTACTATCTGAGGGATGTCCGACACACAGTTGTGATGGCGGCGTCCTGCTGGTGCCATTGGCGCAGGCAGGAGGCTCCGTGATGGGCTGGAGGCTCCTGACGCCTGAGCCTCACCTGAGCTACCTCCTTGGCCAAGATCCACCACACAGTGGACCTCATCGGCCTCAACCCTGCTTTCACTTGAACCGTTGCTGTGAAACAGTGTCTTGCATTTGCTCTTTAGGTTGCTCCACATGGTGCCCACTTTCTTCATCAATAGGAGCCCCTGGGACCTGAAGATAACAGGAGACAAAACTTGATAAGTCACAGGTGGAAAATCTCACAACGGCGACGGTACCTAGCTTTAAGACCGAGGCACAAGCTACATGAAGAATGTCCTACATTTAAATTTCCCAGACTACTGTGTATCTAGTAATTTGACATGGTAGGAGTGTAACAGAGCCAAAGTGTCTGAGAGGTGGGTGAGCTTGAGTAGTTGGAACAGCAGAGTTAGGGGTTGCCAGGCAGACGTGCAGAGACACAGGGCCACAGCTATAAATGAACCCAGGATCTGCTCACAGCTGATCTGCTGGTATGTACTGTATTACAGAGCCAGTCTAGACCTGACCAAAAACTTTCCCTGTTCCAGCAGCAGATAGGACACATGTACATGCACAATCACATATGCGGTTGATTAATCACTACCAGAATTTGACAGGGATTTGGAAGTAGTAGCACCAAATTGTGTTCCAACGGGGCTTTTTTTTTATTCTTTATTTTTTTTTACAGTGAGCAAAGTCACCAAATAGGAGGTTTATTAGGATACAAATGTTGCCATTTCCAGGAAATTGAAATCACTGCAGCCAACAGTAAGATACTTGAATAACTTGCCAACACTCAAATTATACAAAATCAAACCCTTTGCAAGTCTTCACACTCATGTTTTAGCTCTTTGTTGCTAAAAGTGAATTTTAAATTTGTACCCTAACCTGTACCCTAACCCTGATAACACTATCCAACATTGACTTTATCCATTAGTACAAGCAGCTCATTATTAGCGTCAGAACATGACAAGAGATTGTGGTTTTGCACAGTCAGCTGTGATAGACGAGAGTTCTGCGCACAGGAAACGGTCTTTAGCACATCACTGATTGAGTTGATTTATTGAGGGTAGTTCCAAGGCTATTACTAACACACTCATGACGTCAGACGTCATGACTCACTAAAAATGCCTCTCTGATTGTCAAGTTATTTAATGTTTCAGCCAGTATGCATAGCATACAAAAAACAGCCGGCAATAAATGGGCTTTAACGAAAACGTATCTTATTCAGTTTGCGCTATATCACCAAATGTAACAACTCAGTCACTTTAGTGTATCTCCTGTTCTGTGCTCCATGTGCATCTGCACAATAAGCCTGAGTAAGGGCTGTGCATTGTCTGGTCTGTTGGACGTCTTGCTTTCATTTTCTTGAAAGGTAGTACCACTACAAAAAGCAACAGCATCTGATTGTGCTCCCGATCCGATCCCCGCTGGCTTGGGATGGAGCTCCAGCGATGAAACTAGATTTCCCACAAACAACATCCAAAGCAAAGCATTCAAATGCTTTGAAACACCAAATGCCCATTCAGCAAAACTCAAGATGTTAAGGGAACACGCCACCGTTTGTTGAAATAGGGCTTATCATGGTCTCTCCTAGCTTTAGATAGGTGGGCCAACGCATTTTTTTGTCTCAGTAATCTTACTCTGCATAGGTATTTGTACTAGCTGTGAATACGTAGGCCAAAAGTAGTAATTTTTTTTCTTTTTTTTTGACCGGCAACATAGGATTCCATTCAATGCGTTAAACTAACTACCGGCGGTGCTGCCGGTGTTGCACAGAACCAAAACATTGCGTGCACTGAGACCAAAAAAATGCGTTGGCCCACCTATCTACAGCTAGGGGAGACCGTGATAAGCCCTTTTTCGACAAATTGTGACGTGTTCCTTTAAGAATTTCCCTATAGTTCCCATGGTACCATCTGTAAGCAGCAACTTAAAGTATATTACACTAGACTTGATTACAACATATAAAGTTGTTTTTGTTTTCTCCAGCAGTGAAATTAAAGCAGTGTCAGTAGGCATGCGATAAACAACTAAATAAGGAATTGCGATCAAGTTTTAGGTCATTTTATGGATAACAGACACACTCAATGCGCAGTGGTAGTGCCGACGCAAATGTCCCACATCATGCAAAGATGGTGTACTACATCCTGTAGTAATACAATTGATAGCCAGACTTTCTGGAGACTACATCCCTGCATTTCGGTTGGAATCGGAGGACAATGGCTTATCTGGGTCAAGGGAGGGAAAATGCCTCAACTAAAGCCCTCCGAAATCCATATTGTTTTTTCAAATTCCATTTTTCGGACTTATTTTTAGCCCTTTTTGATTTGCGTTTCTTATCACTTCCAAGCAGTATTGACCTGTAAAAACTCAGTGACACAAACTCACAATTTAGCTAATGTGCTGTACTACCTAATTAATGGATGCTGTCTTTTCCTACTTTCATCAATACCTAACAAATCTCTCTCTTTCTCTCCCTGTCCCTTTCTTGACCCTGTCGTTCTGCTTGAGCAGCACTGGTCTAAGCCTGAACATTTTGTAATGAAATTAAAAATATAATTAATTACACTGGTCAGGCTGTTAAGCTCTGTTTCAGGCTGATCCCTCCGGTTCAGGCTGGTCCTCATCCTTAACACGGGCCTTTTCAGTTGCGAAAAATACTGTTCAATACTCATTTGGGTTGAAGCAGCAAACATTCAGAGTGATATATCGGCGGGCTGAAATTGGGCATTCCCCATTTATCGATATCTGCATTTATAGTAATAATAATAAAAAAGGGCTTACGTCGCGCCCCTGAAACAATATCATCGTACTTTATTGCGATGTTTTACTGTAAACAGCTGCCAATTTAGGGGACATCGACCAACCTGCAATGAGCAACAGTAAAATCAGCCGTCATCATGAACAGGTTAGATAAAGTGCTGCAGGTAAGAGGAGCTGACAGCAGTTTGGGTGAACTCAAACCGGCAACACGTCATTAAAGTGACATTTATTACTGTATGGAGAGCAACTGGCACTGAGCCCACAGCGCAGGCTCTGATCACAGTCCCAAACATTATGGCAAGTGTCCATACTGTATGCAACTTCAGCTGCCTTAACCCTCAAGTTGTCCCAGGGTCAAATTGACCTGTTTTCATATATCGATGTTCTTTTTAACTACCCACAAAACACGACTGATCCCACAAAACGCTCTTTGGCAAGTACAAATCTCTACTTTCATTAATTTTGGGGGGGGTCTTTTTCAATTTTATAGCATGCCAGTGGTTTTGAAATAGTATTGAGTAAAAGTTGACATATTCCAGTCTGATTATCCATCAACATCCACTCCTTTAAGGTCTAAATAATTCATAATTTATGCTTTTCTAACTCATTTTTGGAATGTATGTGTTTGACCATACATTCCAAAAATAACTGTAAAGCTAAAGTTAATAAGTTATTGTTGTGTAGTGTTGAAAATGTAAAAAAAAAAAAAAAAAGGCAAACATGGAGAAAAAAAAGAGGGACAAACTGTAAGAAAAACCTAAAAAAAACATTGATTAAAAGCCTTTTTCACAGGAAGACAACTCAAAAGTTAGCGATGCATGAATAATGTGGCGCCAACTTAACTTGAATAAGGTAATCTTATTCAAGTTGTAACTTCACTAGAGCTGCAACAACTAGTCAATTAATCAATCAGGCAATAAGAAGGGAATTAATAATACTATTAATCACAATGTTAATCTGTAGGATGTTGGCAGATTTTTCATTGTTTTCTGATCATTTGTGAATCAACCAATTAAATCAACTGATAATGAAATAAATCCTTAGTTCAGCCCCATGCTTAACCATTCCTAGTTTTTCTTTAACATACAAAAGTTAAACAAGCAAAAAGAAGAAATATATGAACAAAAGTTTAAATAACTTAATACTTTAGAGAAATAAATTAAAATTCTTATCAAATAAAACATTTTGTATGCCCTTATAAACAATGACATTCAAGACGGGTGTTCTATAACAATACTATCATAATCACTAGTGATTAAGTTACAAAACATATTGTACATCTGTGGTTCTACACTTCTGTCCCTCACGTGAACACACATGACACACGCGCTAAACAGACTGGTCACTATCCATCTTTTGTTTACGCTGTTACCATGGGCACGCTTAATACAGTGATGGGGTAGAGTAATTCAGAGGGCATATTTAACACAAAACCATAATTCAGGCATTAGTGAGAGCCTGAACGGCAGGGGAGTGAGTGCCGTCCGCGGTGAGGCGAGGACAGCGTGTGGGAAAAGCGAGACGACTAAGAGACAGCAAAGACGAAATAAAGTGAGTAAACGCCAAGCTTCTGAAGACACGGTGGCTTCATCTGTTAATGCGGTCAGTAAAGTGAAGAGTGTTACAACGTGGAAACTGCAGTGCACACGGCACACCTTTTTGTTGACTTAAATCATGCAATTTTTGCTGTTTGTAATCACAGTGGTAATGCAGTACCGATGCACTGCTTTTTATGCACGGAGATGTGCCGTGTGGCAAATGACCACACGTGTTACTACAAGTGTGATTTCAATAGAGTGGCTCAATGGCATACAAATACAGTAGTCTTGACAATTTCACATTAAATCCGTTGGGTTCAAGCTGCCAAACCTAAACAGGCAATCAAAGGTGTTAAAAATGTACTTAAATCATTTGTCCAGCAAAATAATTCAAAAAAGAAACAACTGATTCTCCTATATCAAGGTTTTTGGTGGCGCACGTCTTACCAGCCGCAACCTAAATCTGCCACCATTTGTCTGGATTCTGTAACTGTACAGACAACATCAAACAATGAGCTATAAACTACAACTGTGTGTTCACACCCTGCTGTCTTCCCTCCACAATGAACCAGACTTGTGAGGCTAATGTAGGGCTACACAATATGTCCTAAAATCAAATCAAATTACGATTAATTGCACATTTGACCTCAGTTAGATAAATTAACAATAATTACATTATTTTGTAAATTTGACGACATACACTGCGTTTTATTTTTTTGTATAAACTTTGAAATAATGATACAAACTTTTGCATGACTCAAAATTTAAATTTCATAATTGCTAATTAACTTGTTAGTCCTACCTCTGAACCAGCAAGTTGCGTTTTAAGCTCCTTTTCCTGCTCGTGGAGAGCTACGTGACACATGAAACTATGTTGATGACGACTGGCAAGTTAACTCAGCCGTCCGAGAGCATACCAGGCAGACCCAAGCTGACAACCTGCAGGTGGCAGCGCTGGAGAAAGACTCCGACATACACGCCGCGGGCCTCTGTGGACTTGTGTCAGTCCCGTAAGCGGTTTCAGAAAAGTGGCTGCATGTGTCCGACAATGGCCAAAAACATCAATACCAGTACAAGACTACAGCTGGCCGCAGACACGGAGTGTGGAAAATGTGTTAGAGCCTCCCAGACGTGTGAACTGACACTCCGTTTCCCGCTTGTCCGGTTAATGATCGTGTTAATGATGGGTTGGTTAACATTTGATTTCATTCCGCTTTCTTTTGGAAGGCTGGCTGCCAAAAATAGCCACCTACTAGCTAACTAATTAGAGTTAAATGCTAGCTATCGGTAAACAGAAAGTAGCATCTGGCGTGTGTGCGTGTGTGTGTGTGTGTGTGTGTGTGTGTGTGTGCGTGCGTTTCGGCCGGCCCAGCATTTGGCAAATGGCTGTTGTTAATTTTGGACCCTGCACACGCGGTAGAATGTTTTTAAAGGAGAAAGAAGGACTATCAACCCGAAATATATTCATGTCACATGATCAAAATCACTGTCGTGTTAAAAAAAAAAACACGTTGATAACGACTTCTGAATTTTGAGGTTGATACATGTTCAATTATTTGCCCAGCACTTGCCTAATCACCCATTGCCTCAAACATACAATGAAAAGTGACTAAGACACAGCTGAATAAGGAGCCAGTGTCTCTAAAATTTTGATCATTGTGCCCAAGTAATATTTAAAAAAATAAAAAATACACCTATAACTTTACTCTTTGTGACAATGTAACAATAAACCCATTACGTATAGGCAATAACGAAGGAAAAAAACAAACATGCTAGCTAACAGAACCTTATCCACCACGTGCTGGATCACACTAAACACACACACACACATTAGAAAAAATAAACATGTATTTCATTGATTTTTAAGTGTCACATTATGGAATCACTGTAATATAGAAGAGGATTAAACTGACAAGCAAAGAGACAAAATGCTATGAGTTGTACCATGAAATTAGGTGTGTGAATTACTACAAATGTGAGGTAATGACCACTGAGAACCAAAAACTACCAGTGCGTTAGCTAGCTAATCCTAATCCGTGTCCTTGTCAGTTTGGTTACGTGCCCTTCTTATTAGATATTAAAGAAACTCTCAGAGCTATTTAAAAAAAGACAACAGTAGTATTAGTAATCCGATTTGCACCAATCATTTGTGCAACATTAATAAATTCATTTTTATGTCTGCAGCAGGACATGCAACGCTATGGAATCTCATATTGCAGATTTCCACCTAGAATGTACTCTGCTCCGCTAATACGAGATTGATTATTTTAAACTGGAATCATCCGATATAATTTTCTACGACTGTTGCCATAGATAACATGGCCACACCAATAGTCCGATCCGGTCCACAACCACTTAAAACCACCCTGAAACAGAACTAGGCTACTTCTGCTCTCCGGCAACCCAACACACCCATTCTCCTGGGATCATACTGATCTTAGAGAGGGCTGTAGAGAAGACAGGATTTTGGGAGGACTCCTTCTCTTCTCTGCCCAGACCAGACCAGTTAATGGGATATTTGCAGCGTGTTGTATTCTGAAAGATATCCGAGATGGCAGAAAGCCACACAGGGTCTGTAAATTACACTTTCTTTCTCTATCCTTCCTATCACACAAATCTCAGCAAATATTTAAACTTTAAATATGTTAGGGGAAACTATCCAGTTTTTTTTCCTCCACAGAATACATTTTTCGCACACAAAAGAACTAACCTTTTAAAATATAGGCAGAATAGCCACAGAAAAGGATTCTTCTGCAATTGCATTGTTGTTTAGCAGTGCATTACATAATGCAATATTGTTTGTATAATTATATATATTGTGCCCTTTGTTAGTATGTTGTGCTCAGTAATTAATACGATACAATACTGATTTTACTTACTTCACTTAATCAAACTGCATTCTAGTCAGACAGAAAACTAAGCAGCGAACCCACATTAGTCAAGTAAAACTAACTGGAAGAATTCACCTTAAATTGTATTTTAAGACACTCTTTAGAGTTAATGGTACTACATAGCTAATCCATCCCTACAATACCCAAACTGTCCTTGTTTGAATTCAGATTGACGTGGGCAGTATTATATTAGCATTTACTAACGGTTGTTTGACACATTATAGCTACTTTTCAACACTAACTTTGCTAATGTAAAGAGAAAACATAGAACTATCGAGCTATACCGTTATATTAGCTGGTATATAGAAATGGTTGGAAGGCCTTTACGCTTCTGGAGGCCCCACTTTTCCCTGGTCCGAGCCAAGTCAGCGGACTTGCTAACACGTTAACTGTTAACCATCCACAGCCAGTCACAATACGCCGCTAAATACAGCTAGCTACAGCCGCTAAGATATCATAGCCATAGCTCATATTTGCCAAGTTGGCTTTGGTGACTTACGTCAAATGTGTAATGTGTTTCAGAAAAAACTTTTCAAAACAAATATAAGCTATCTTAACGCTTAATGCACAAAGCTTCGCTAACTTGCGGTTCAGGCTTGCGAGCTGTCAAAAACGCTAACTGTTAGCATTTCCTAGAATGGGCGATTCTAGCTTTAACTTAGCTTTGGCTAACCAGCCAGCTAGCAGAGTTAGCGTTTTAGCTTGTGAAAAAGCGACACACACACACACACAAAAAGACAAATAAATCAAGTGGCGCTGTGTTGCGTGAATATGCCGAGTAGACAAATGTGACATGTTTTAAAAGAAGAGGTTTGTTTCTCGAATTTATATCTTACCCTCGTGCCTTTTGAAAGCTCTATTCAACAGCTCTCTTTGTCTGCAGAAAATGGCTATTAAGAGAAGTCAGGCATACATCCCCGTTGCGGACCACAGTGTCGGATGAAAGCACTAAAGGTACGCGGATACTTGATGGTATCATCCCGATTTTTTTTGTTTTTATAATTCGCTGAATACTAATCAAAATGATTTAAAAGCTAAATAATTCTCCAGGCGCCGTGAGAACCCGTTCTTCACCATGGTGGGGGTCTTCTTTTCTGCCGTGGTCGCTGCTGCTCTTGCAACCAATATGACGGCAGTCTCAGCAGACAGAGAGCCGGAGAGGAGGACGGTTAAGCGTGAGGGGAAGTCTGGGAACAGGACTGACAGCGGCTGAGTCCAATGGAGGAAAGGGAAACGACGACCACTTCCGACTGAGCACGCGGATAGGGAATGCCCCGGTGCTGGCTCCAGCGTGATGGGCGTCTCGTATCACCAATAAACGAGAGAGGAGGATGGGGCTCTCCACTGGCAGCTACTTGGAAACGTGGAGTGGTGAAGTGATGCTGGCGGCGTTACAGCCAGCTAGGCCGGACCACTGACTCGCTGATGTCATCCAGGTAGGGGAACCAGGAGCAAGGCTCTGAGTGGAACCCTCCATTTCCCAACCCAACTCCCTACAGACTGACCTACTGCCACCCCAAGTAGTTTTTACCCTAGTAATTGCAATAAAAATGTGTTAGTGAGTATTATGTACCTCTATTACACAATAATAACCAATATGATGAGAGCCATTAGACACAGGCCTAATGTCGAGGAAGGTCCTAGATCCTGGGTCCTAGTAGTTGCATTTTAGCAGATTAATCTGGCAATCATCATACCTGTAAATCTTCCTTACAATATTTATTAAATAACAGAGCAAAGTCGTTTATCTATGCAAAATATGTAACATATGCATTTATTTGTGGAAATGGTGGTAATACAGACACCCTCTTAAGACCCCAAGTGCTATACACCACAGACTAGACCTTTTGACAAGTGCTTGCATTTTTTAAACTCATACATGTATAATCATGTTGTTTATTACAGGAATTAAATTACATTTAACCGGTGAATCTTTGACAGCTTGAAATAAATCTTTCACCAACTAAAAAGTCTCAAAGGAGCATTTATCACACCAATGCATGATCTTGGGGGAATTGTCGGATCTCTGTACATCATGAGTGTGGTCTACACCTACTCTGTATGTCCTGAGGTATCTTCTATTAGGATATGACACTATAAATACAGTTGAATTGAATTCATAGTCACTCACAGCCACACATGAGGTCATCGCTTGGAGTCGGATCCTTCATGAGCACATGACACGAGGCGTAATGGGAGGTGGAAGTGGTGTGAGTAATGTAGTAGTTAGCTACAGGAGAGGGTGAGTTCAGGGGAAATCACCACCAGTCCGAACACATTAGCTTTTACATCTCTGAGCTGCTGATCTAATTTGTACTTATGAGAGGAAATGAAAGAGAATTTCCTTAGCAGTGACTCTTCTGCCAGGAGTGATTCACATTATTTTACTCAACATGGACCTCTCCTCCGAGTGTCTATGCTTTGTCATCTGCAAACAATCCACGACGTGGATATAATAACATACTACTGTGTCCAAGATGAGTGGGATTCACTTGGATCTGAAAGCCAAAGGTCGGTTGACAAAACCAGTATCACATCTGCTACAAATGAGAAACATATGTTTAACTCGAGGGTTAATGTTCCAGCTTTCACACCTGACAATTTATACTAAGGATTCTCTACATTTTTATACAATTAGACTACATAGAATACAAATTTTCAAGTGATTGAAGCACCAAATTGTGAAGTTCATTCTACTAGGATCATTTTGAAAGAAGTAAAGTGCCGATCACCCTTGAACCGGTTTATTCAATTGGAGGCCCGCGGACCAAATCTGGCCAGGAGTAACCCCCGAGGGACCCAGCAGAACCAGATAGTTTATATTGAGTCAAATACTTTTTAGTCACAAACCGAATTGCCTCATAAAAACTCATGTAGTAGGAGCTCAAATACGAATAAAAAGATGCTGTATGCAATGCTGTAATTTCTTTTTCTTCTATTAAATTAGTTCCGGAAAAGTGTGTTGCTTAGGAACCGGTATCAAAGTCCCAGTATTGGTATCAGTCCTGGGAAGCGAAGTTTTTAACAATACTCAACCCTTTGGATATTATATATAAATATCCTTAAATTAATTTAGATAATAGGTCCTTTTTCTTGGCAGATTTGCTTATGGTACGTGGAAAAAATAGACCCACCGGCGAAACATCGTTGCAGACCGGGGCGCACCCGGTTGGGGCTCGTTCTGTTGGAAGAGCCCATCTACATTTTATGGTTTTTAAAAATCTGGTCCAACTGAATTTGTAATTGAATAGCCATGCCTTAGATAGAAGAATATGTTATTGCGTATAGTAAACTTTAATTTATTGCAGCAAGCTACTAGTCTTACATTCCAATAAAGTAAAACAAAACCACAAAAGTGCTGACAGATCATGTTTGGGCATGGGCAGTCACTCAGGACCCAAATAGATCTGGATCCAGATCAGTCGGGATATTGAATAGATGGACAGATGCAGACGCTTGGATGGATGGGTAGGATTCTTTTGTGTGTGGTATACAGGTTGCATTTAATATTCAAACTACTATTTGGCTTAAGAACGCATACATCCAATTTGTTAGTATACAGGACATTACATGTTTTGGTGCTGTACAGTATGTCAAAAGAAATGATGGAACATCAGCTGTTTTTCAAACTATGCTGGACTACAGTTGGGTAAAGGTAGCTCTCTTTTCTCAGTCCACTTAAACTCAAAGTACACAATAATATTTCTCTATTTCAACATGTCAGATCCTGTAATCACTGTTTTAATCCTTATTGACTTTTTGATCTGAGGTCATCCTGAATTACTGTAAGACTTGCTCACATTGTATGTTTTCATGTTTTATTGCTCTGTTTGGATATTAAAATGATATTTTTGCCTTTAAAAAAGAACAGATTTAGGACAAGACTGGTTCACAGTGTCATGCCAGTAATAAGGGGGAAATGAATCAGTAGTACAGTAGAAAGTAGTATGTTTAATTCAGAGTACACAAGACATAAAATTCAAAATAAAAGATTGCATTTGACATAATTTGTTCTGTTTTGAATGTATTGTATAAATCTTGATGTTACAGTAACTCGGATTTAGTGACAAAGTGACGTGACAAAGGCGAGATTGCCATCTTGTGGCAGTAGGGTGGAGACATAATTGCATTATCATCCAAATCATATTTACTTAGCACTGGTAAGTGTCTCAAACCCCTTAAATATGTTGTATTATTAATAACCCTTATGTTGTCTTCCCATCAAAGTTGAAAATCAACACTTTTGTTTTTCTATGTTTTTAACTTTTTCTTACATTTTTGTGCCTTTTTTCAACACTTTTGACACTTTATTTTCAATGTTTTTCACTATTTTGACGTTTTCAACCCTATTCAATTCAATTTTGATTAATTTAGCGCTAAATCACAACAACAGTTATCTCATCGCGCTTTTCATAAACAGCAGGTCCAACAGAAACACAACAATTACTACTACATACTAAACTTCGTACTAATAAGTTAGTGTTACTATGTAACACTAACTCATTAACTTTAGTTTAACAGTAATTTTTGGAATTTATGGTCAAAGAACCTCATTTATAGGAAATGATACCTAATGTTTGAGTTAGAAAAGCAGAAATTAGGAATTATTTAGACTAAAATTAAAGGAATGGATGTTGATGGATAATCACAGACTGGAATATGTCAACTTTTACTCAATACTATTTGGAAACAACTTCAATTTTTTCCCCCAATGCTATACAATTTAACAACACACCCCAAAATGAATGAAAGTAGATATTTGTTCTCGGCAAAGAGCGTTGTGTGGAATCAATCATGTTATTTTAGATGATTAAAAATAACATTGATATAGGAGAACGGGTCAATTTGACCCGAGGACAACATGAGGGTTAATGTAAGGTATTAGAATTAGTATTTGTAGAATTGTTACCCTTTTTTTGTTTTGGGCATTTCAGCCTTCAATGGAAAGGACAGCTAGATATGAAAGGAGAGAGAGGGGGGGAAGACAGGAAATCATCCAGCTCGGACTCAAACCTTGGACCTCCTGCATCAAGGCATAGACCTCTATGTATGCGTGCTTGCGCTACCAAACGAGCTAATCCGGACCCTTTATTATTATATTTTTAAAGGGGTATTTGCCAATCGGGTATCATTTTATCCAGGTCACCTCCCAGTGTGAAATGCATGCCTGCACTTAATTTCAAACTACTACAATATATACACACAATATACAACAATGATTTCTCTATTCTCTATTCATACTCATCAATTTTAGGCTAATTCCTATTCATACTCATCAATTTTAGGCTAATTCCAAAATATTTAGCAACACAGTCAGGAGATAAGATGCATAGAAGATACATTCATTAAGAACTGTCTAATACCTTGGCAATCCAGAGAAATGGGTCTACTTTTTACAGCGAAGTGTGTCTTTAGGGGTTCATCGTGCTGAATGAACTGGGAGTGAAGCCAGACATGCTGTGACTGATGGGTACCAGCTTGCCTTTGAAGCCCAAGGCAGTGAGCGAGCGAGGCTTGATCTAGTGTTTAATAAGGTGCAGGCATTCATATAAAGGAAGCTTTAAAAATAACCAACCCATTTGACTTATTTACTAAATCTAGCACGCGAAGCACCAACCAGTCTGACCTGTGGGTGACTAATGACGTTAGTGTAACGGATGGTCAGCTTGTCCATTAGGCCAAATCTCTCTAGTGTAGCTCCAGTTTGTCTTTATTGAGTCGTACTGCTGTGCACCAATCTATGCTATGGGAACGAGCATATGAATGTCTCCTGCCCACAATATATGATAATTGACTCTTCCATTGATATCATGTGGATAATGGAGGAAGGGTGAAGGCAGGAAGGCCTTTGTTTAGCTTGCTGCTCTACGTCAAAGAAAATGCAAAGTGTTTCACTTCACATTTTCCAGTGTAATGTATAGTACCGTGCTTGCTAGCGCTTGAACTGTCCAATAGGCATCCATGTTGAGCTATATTGAAATATACTCGGCCAAGCTAGAGTGCTTGCAGGAGGAAAACTCAGTTCACAAAAAAAGTTAGAAAAAACTTTGGTTGAAGTACGGTTGAAACTCTGCAGGCATGAACATTCACTATGCACCATGCAAGCAGTCATGGCTTTAAATCAAGTGATAACCATATCACATGATAAGTAAGTGAAAGAGCGACCTTACATACTATACATACAGGACATTCTGTGAATGACATTTCAAAACATGACCTATGTTTATAGAAGATTTTCCCAGTGGCCTATTTCAAATAGTTTCCTTTTAAAAAGAGACATTTTGTACTTCCTCAAGTGTCATAATAACATTATTAACGGACACATCGGTGGTCAACGGCTTGCAAGTGTTGGTCTGAGCATTGATCTCAGCAAAACTTCCCTGGATAAGATTAAAAACAATCCTGCATGGTTTAGTAAAATCAGCTGTAAAAATCTGATTGAATGTCATCTATAAAGTCTGGTCACTGTTAGCTCTTAGATAAGGGTTTCTTGTCTGTTAAAACGACTTAATTTAGATTGTGTATTACATCGATATGAGTGATTTACAATTTGTTCGGAGCAGTGTCCCATCTACTGCCAGAGCCAAGTGGTGTCTCGGTGTGTTTTATGTCTGCCAGAGACATTTATAGCAAATGTTACAGGACCATGTACCTCAGAATTGAAAAAAACCGGGCTCCAGAACCCGACAGACATGTTACTGAGACACACAAGATGCACAAAGCAAGAGATGCTATCACCACATATGGTAATAAAAGAAACAAGAACAGAAGAATAAGAAATCAATCAACACAGTAAAAAAAGGACTTTGGCAAATCGTTCGGTGCTGCTGAAAATGTACTAAGAAGTAGGCAATTATTGCCTATAAATCGTTGACCTTATGAATCCTGACAGTCACAATGGTACATTACAAAGTAAAATAAACAGTTACAATTCAAATAAAAAGTATTGATATGGGTAACTCTGGTGTGAGTATTACTTGGTATCGAATTAACTAAATTTCATTGTATTGCCCATCCTTAATGCAAATTAGAACAGTATGCTGGTAATGTGACAATGTTTTTAGTATTGATTCATAACTCACCTACACAAAATGTATGATTCAGAGTGGTTTCGAACCCAAATATTAGGCCTGCACGATAAATCATTATAAATCATGATATCAATTCTAAGCTAAAAAAAAATCGTAATTCATATTTTCCCCCGACTCGTGCAGGCCTACCAGACATGGTCCTAAATATGAATTTTTAAAGAATTGTTTTTTGGATAGGACAGTGAGGAGAAAGAGGGGGAAGAAGTGTAGCAGAGGGCTACAAGTCGGATTCGAACCCTGGGCCACTGCGGTAAGGACTGAGCCTCGGTACATGGGGCGCACGTTCTACCAGATGAGTTACCAGGACGCCCCCTAAATATGGATTTTTGAGATGATTATTAAAACTGTGAAACAAAGGCAGCTGACTCAACCCCTAATAGCAACAGTGTCAATTGTGTCCAATTGAAGTACCTCTTAGATGGGAAACTATTCAAAAAAAGCAAAAAATGTGAGGGCCATTTTATAGATAAGTAGCCAGCAAGGGGCGCTCGTGCTCCAGAGATCAACACAACTCAGCCATGTACACGCTGAGCAGTGGCTCAGCGTGTACATGGCTGAACTTAAAGGATGAACTTAAAGGATGTGTGTATTCATTCAAGAGTTTAATTCTGTTGACCTGCCTATCAAGACAACCCAGTGACCTGTAATGAACACGAATGCCTCTTTCCAGGAATTAACACTGCAAAAGGTAATTTCACAAATGCGTTCTAAAGCACATCTGACGACGTCCAAGTTAAACCCTCCAAGCCGGCTTATTAACACAGTAAACACATTTATTGAGAAGAGAGAAGAGCATCATACATTGGGGGCTGTGGCACTTGGGTCCTGGATCCTGAGGGCGGACCTTCACACAACGTAAGCAGGCCAAACTGTCCGAGTGGGAAGGTTCGATCACCCCCGCGATCTACTCTGCTGCTCAAAAAGACAGTAACATACCGCAGGCTGGGACAGAGAGGGGCAGCACCATTTACATTAAAGCTTTAATCAATCAGCGTTTCAGACTCTCAACACAATATGAATACATTTAGCAAGAGTTGGCACCTTTGATTATTGTCTTAAAAAAAAAGAAAAAAAGTTAGAAAAAGCCAATAGCAAATGCATAAAAATAACAAGAGCTGATATTAACTAAGTTTGGCTTGCAAGAAAAAGTTCAGTCACAATCTCCACAAGTTATACAGACATGTAGGCTTGAAACCTTTGTTGCATACAATGATTTTGGGAGCTCATAGACGTTTAAACTAGTCTTTAAATCCGGGTAAACGTCCCATTTCTCAATATTTTGTTTGAAATGTAGTAGAATGTGACTTTATTACACAGGTCAATGAGTTCTTATGGGATAACTTGTTTGCAGTGTTGCTAAAAAGTGGTCAAATGAATATGTCCGTAGATAAAACCTTTCCCAGCTGCCACGCAATGTATTTGGTAATTATTTGAACTCAAAACTCTATTGGGTTGGCTTAAGTTTATGGGTTAAGTAATTTGCATTGGGTTGCACCATTGAAACTAAGAATCATCATAGATAGATAGATAGATAAAGCCATCTGAAGTGTCAGCTCAATTGTATTGTCCATGTTCCAATATTACAGTTTTTACTTTAATCTTATTTAAAACGAGCCTACAAGCTAACGTAAGTTTATGCTAACTGGCTAACGCAATACAACAGCTATGTTATACACTTGGTGTAAAATATTAAAGTAAGAACTAGTTTCTGTGGCGCGACCCATTTAGTGCGTAACGTTTTGATATTAGTGAAAGCCTGTTACATTCAATTCATCGCCAAATGAGTTGCTATAAAGCTAATTAAGACTATCACATATACACAACTCTCTCTGGATTTCTCAGCATGGCTTTGTATGTTGTAAGATTGTGTCGTTCGGTGATTTTCCCGCGCAGAAACTTGAGTGAAGCTAACCACCTCTCCTTTTTTAATCCTCCGTGTCATCCTTGGCTACTAGCAACTGCATCATCGCGCGATCACGGAAGGCTTGTATCATGTGAACGCGCCAACAGTTTTGTTGTCATTATTTAGAATTCCTCACAGGGGCGACGGAAACTACGCACTGTCGCTTTAAGTGATGTGTAAATCTCCACTTTGAAAACACTTTTGTTAACATCGGCCAGCTGTTGCATCCCCCTTCTCGAGTCAGGTATTTCCTGAAAAGCGGATATCTGCAAGCGTTTTAGAGACTTGACGGCTTATCGTTGTTCCATGTTTGAAACGGCATACTAATGTACTGCACACTACAAACTCAACCGCATACTACATACTCAGTATTCAGTATACTTCATACTCAGTACATAGTCAGTATTTACTGCATACTAAGGCTGTTGGATCAAATTTTGGGAAGGCAAATCTCATTTGAATAGTAAAAAAAAAAACTGAACTAATCAACTGCTGAAATGACTATTCAAATGTGTTTTTGAATTAATTATTCATTATTTAGTCAATTGGTTAATTATTATAATTGTCGGTCTAAATTGCAGTCCGCCATTGGACAGTCTGAAGAGATGCAATGCATTTTGGGCCGGTTGAGTTCAAGTCTCATTCTCAGAGATTCTCGCCAGCATACATCCGGGCCTTTGCACACACTATATACTGTATCCACGTGCCACATACTCAATTTTAAGTCATACTTAGTATGAATAGTAGGTTTGTATGTGATTTCGAACACAGCCATAGTGTGCTATGCTCCTGCTTGTGCCTGATGGAAAAGTGTGCCTCCTCTGTGCTTCAATCAGCCATTTTCTGGGAGATGGGTGTTCAAAAGCAGAGGAATGTGCTTTGTTGTGCCGGGAAATGAAGTGGCGCTGACTGTGCTTCATGTTGTGCTTAAAAAATACAGTTTTGGGTCATCTTAGCCACCTGCTTTTGATGAAAATGGGAATTTGATTCTTTGGACGTTGGAATCAGTTTCATTTCTAAAATGAGATCACTCTTCCGCTCTCTTCTAAATCTTAATGGTGATAAAAGGATTACTGCAGGATAGCAAAAACACAAACGAAAAATATAAGCCATCAGCTGACAGAATAATATTTGCAGTGCCTAGGTCATCTCTATTTTTAGAGATATAGAATCATTAACTCTGGATAATACACGTTTAGAAAATGATTAATAGACATCTTCAGTTCCTGGTGAAGACCTTCAACCTACAGTATGTTTTGGCATGCCACACCATAAAATAATGAGGTTTTCATAAGGAAAAAAAACTAAAACTTTAGAATAATACAGTTTTAGGTCCAAAATGTGTTGTCTGAAAAGCATAGCACACAGTATTGATTTGTGTTATCCGCCACACAACGTTCATTTGCAGGCCCTCAGTTGGCAAATAATCGGACAAGAGTCTTTGTGGCACGTTTTCAATCGGGAAAAAAAACTAAAAACCTGGGCCCTTACATCCAGAAATGTATCCCGACCAGCGTCACAGTGTCCCTTAAGTCACAGCCTCACATTTTTTATCAACTGCAGGGTTTCTCTGATCTTCTCTTCTATCGAGAACTGCACAAATCAATAAGCTAGCTTTAGAAACCATAGAATATGAACTGCTTAAAGTTGAGCATTTCGCTTAAAACTGAAATGTCATTTGGTGTGATTTCACATGACACCTTACAACAATGTTGTACATGATAAATGATTAAAAATGGTTATAAAAGAAAGTACTTTAGAGGCTTAGAAGAAGAGACTGACTTGAGTTTTTTGCTCCTTTGGTAGTAAACTGCATCCTCAACCTGTGTTGGGCAACAGGAGAGAGTTAAGGCCTTTCAAGAGCCCTGCAGCCTAAAAGTAGCTCTTTTGTTCTTTTTTTAGTCCTCTCTTTTGTCTCCCTCTGCTGTCTGTGCATTTCTCTGTCTTCTGTCTTCTCCAGTCCAGGTTTGGTTAATGGTTGCTTGCTGAACGATCTTTGGGTTTATGGATCACGTGATCAGACAGCAGTTGATGCAGCGGGGTCCCAGTCTTCTCTTCAGAGCTCCCTTCTTTTTCTTGGGGGTCAGGATTGCGATGATGGCCTCGTCGAACACCGTCTTCAGACCCTTCTGGGTCAACGCTGAACATTCCACATAGCAACATGCACCAATCTGATGAGAAGAAAAGAAAGCACGGACCATCAGTCCAAAAAACTCCACTACAATACTGCAGTCAACTAGCAGTTATTATACTGTAAATATAATTTAAATAACAGACCAAATTTGCATTGATATCAACTTCAAAATGAGTTTAGATTGTAATATTTGAACGTTTGACTTTTATCCTCGGTTTCTGCCCGATAGCGTTGATTAATCACGGACCATAATTGGTACATTTGTCCTAAAACCTAGAACTCGTCTGGACATCCATGTTGACCCAGAATGTATTCCTGGATTAAATTTCCATTTCCTCGCGGGAGTCATCCCAAAAGGATCAATAAAGAAAAGTCTAATTTTCCAGTCATAGAAAGTGATTCACAGAAGTCTAATTCCAGGCATTTCACTGAGGGAACGACCGTCATATGTCTTATCAACACACAGGACTTTTAGAACACTGAAAGTGAAAATGTTGGCTTTTAGTCTACTTCTCTAACTACTTATTACTCTGGATCAAGGAACGGACATTTCGAGGATAAATCTTGACATGTCAGGCATTGCCCATCACCTTTTGCTCTCCGTGTGTTGCCATCTCAGAATCCCTTCGCTATGGGGAACATGGGAAACAACAGAGAAGAGATTTTGGATTGTGTAATAAGACAGGCCTGCTTGGTTCTTTCGGGGAATGATTGTAATGAAAGATAAAGAATATGTTTACAGCACTTACTCTCTTACTGGGACATTGTGGAACGGGGCTTTGAGGGAACGGCGTTTTAGGGAACATCGTTGGGCAACATCGTTGTGGAACGGCTTGTGGAACGTCTTGTGGAACGTCTTGTGGAACGGCGTTGGGGAACGGCGTTGCGGAACAGCTTGTGGAACGGCTTGTGGAACGGCTTGTGGAACGGCGTTGGGGAACGGCGTTGTGGAACGGCGTTGTGGAGCGGCGTTGTGGAACGGCGTTGTGGAACGGCGTTGTGGAACGGCGTTGTGGAACGGCGTTGTGGAACCGCATTGGGGAACGTCGTTGTGGAATGGCGTTGTGGAATGGCGTTGTACAAACAACGATGCACTTGTAAGAGCAAACTATGTCCTACCACGTATCCAGCTACATTCAACAGCTCGTTACTGTATTGTGTGTACGGTTAACTTCAGTTAATATTGCATGAGGCGTTTTCTTTTGCAGGGTGCATCCAAGATGATTGTGATTAGTTGCAAACAACCCATCCCAGAATGTATGTTTGGTGTGTCCAGACCTTACACCACAGCGCTGTGGAGATAGGCCTGGCAATGCGAGAGTACTTATAACTTCTCTTCTTCAGTACAAACCTCCTTAGCTAGTTTTTGTCCCTGCTCAGTAGGTATGGGCTTCTCCTTCATGTCATTCAGTTTGGCAATGGTCTTAGGGTCATCACGAAGATCAATCTGGAACAGAAAGGGGACAATTCCTCTGAGATAAGTCACCATTGTAGTTTCTTATTGACTTGTCTGATTAGACATATCACATCACAAGACTTTTCTCTACTCTTCTAAACACAGCCGCAAGATCTAAAGTGTATAACTGACGATGTGTTTTTCATTTTTTTAAACATCTTGGCCCACACTTCCTACTCTTGTGCAAAGATATTTCTCAGCCAACCACAAAGTTCCTCAATCTATAGTTGATTCATTGCAATGCTCAGCACACACACAACTAACTGCCCCCCCATCTTAGTAATAATAACCAGAAATATGATGAAACATCCACCTGCACAATCTCACTGGGAACAACCTTTATTAACCCTTTACTTGATTGGTGGGATGTGTGTCTGTGTGGCTCACTGTTATTAAGCTCACGCGTAGTGAGTACAAGGGCAATAAACATCAGCTGACAGACGATAAATCAGACACCCACTACATCCTCTTCATCACTGGTGTTCCTTGGCTGCGCTGGCATTTGGTTGCCAGGGAACACCAGACCAAAAATCACCCACAAGTCAGTGCTCATTTCTGGACATAAGGTATTGGCAGTGGGTTTTCATGCTGAAGAAAAACACTAATTCTTAGGATTCGTGTTATCTCTAAACATCTTCATGGGTTTAGTGATGTTTCTATTGAAGACTACGAGACATAATACCTACATTAGCATCTTTGCATAAATGAATTGCTGGTATAGACATTAACCTTCAAAGTAGTGAGGACTCCTGTATCACATGACATTTTAAACCCATATGGGAATCAGGTTCTGGGCTTCCAGGCTCAATACGAGGTGGCTAAATTATATTAAGGTTTTCTTATTATTTAATACTTCTACTTAAATAATTATCTAATAACAATGGTATCCCTCTTTGGGAGAACATGTAACAGCACATACAGTTTGACCGTGTGTGTGTGTGTGTGTGTGTGTGTGTGTGTGTTAAGGGTGGGAGAAAAAATCAATATAGCATAGTATCGCAATATTTTCAGTGGCAATACTGCATCAATACACAGGCGCCAAGTATCAATATTTTATTATGTATTAAATATGTGTTGGTCAGTTTGTCCCATTTTACAGTAATGAAATTGACGTGAGATGAAAAAATAGATACATGTTTCTTTTTAGATGAAACAGATGTTGACAAAGTTTCCTTTTGGGAACATCATTTGAAATTGGGGAAAAATTAGAAGTTTATAGAAGCAATACATTGCAGAATATTACAAGATGTTTAAAATCGCAATCATATCGTATCGTGGCATAAGTATCGTGATGATGTCGTGTCGGGAGGCATCTGGTGATCCCCCCCCCCTAGTGTGTATGTGTGTGTGTGTGAGAAAGTAACACCGGCAATTGTGCGTCCATTGACAATTTGGACAGACAACAACATGTCGACCAAACAATCCACCAACTGACCAGTAGGTGTCAGGCCAAAAGAAGGACAGAAGTTATTAAAACGTCTGGCTCTGTCCAGAAAAAATGTCCTAACAACTAAGAGTTGGTGGGATAAAGGGCCTAGAGTAAAAAACTACTCCCAAAATCTTCTTTTGTGAGGTTTTGGGATAAGCCGTGTATGTCTTCTGAGCATTGTGCGAACCTCCTTCTATGGCATATTTGAAATAGATGAACATATGTTTGTGTAACAACAGAGTTCATTGTGTTTTAAATCTACAATCTGGATGTAAAACTTAGCCTAAACCATGACAGTTTATCAGTTTACAGTGTGGGCACATATGTGACTGATATTGGTAATGTATAATGAACATCCAGGCATATACATGAATAAAAATCACTTATTTAAAGCTGAGCGTGAGGGCCTCTGGCAGGAATGGTTAATTATGGACTTACTTGGGTGCCAATGAGCAGGTAAGGAACACTGGGTGCATACTCCTGCAACTCGGGCACCCATTCCTCACGCACATTCTGGAAACTGGCTGGGTTTACCACCGAGAAGCAGATGAGGAAGACATCGGTCATCGGGTAGGACAGGGGCCTCAGGCGGTCGTAGTCCTCCTGGAAGGATACGGCACAGGAATAGTTAAAGTATGTGGGGTCACAGGAGGATCAGGAGACATCAGAGAAATTGTTATTCATGAATTATTTAAGCGTGTGAAAAATGAGCTCTGAACACAGAACAGAAATCTCACTGGAGCCAGGAGAGCAAACTATGATGTAGAGATAATATGACAGGACTGATGCGCATTAACTTGGAATTGGTTATGATGAGAAAAGAATGTGAAGAGGATGAGCTTCACATGAGAGTTGACAGAGACAGTAAGGGATTATTTAACAGTCATAGTCTTTAAATGCGAGTTGAGCACAAGGCATCACCACAAGACCCTGACAACCAGAGACAATGCCATCTCCAGGGGCTAAAGTGGACCAGGACCCTTCGATTAACAACTAAATTAATCAAATTGCCCGTTTCACACATCAGTTTTTCCCAAGTACCAAATAACCATTCCAGTGTTCCCAGTATTCACTCTTAGCAGCGTGTACCGTGGGTCAGTGGGTGATGTTGGTGGTGGTGGGGGTTGAGTTCACACGTGTGTAAAAATAGCAGGACAGTTGCGTACTATCTGTTAAAGTCAGTTGAACAGGTGAAGATCCCATTGCGGTCTACCGGTTACAAACAGGCACTGTAGTGAGTGTAAAATAAAAAGTGCCACAGGTAGGATTTGAACCCGGGGCGCTGCAGGACTCTAAGGTGGTGCATCCGTGGTGCAAAAGCTCTTACAGGGTGTACTAGTACTAGTAATTTACCCAGTGCATCCGCTGTAGTAGACGTTGTATTTCACACATAAAGCTTAAAAACAAAAAAGTCTTTGCTGGAAGAAAAAAAAAATCATGTGATCTTAGGGTTCCCCCTCGTGCCAGATGCCACTTTAACCCCTAGCCGTCTCCCATAATGTTTACACATGTGGTGTAAATGGATCAATGGCCAATTCACAGATGCAAGCCTGTCCTTTGTGCATTGGATCAAGCGTCCTCTTCTCTTCACTGAAGATAAACCCCTTTGACGTAGTGTTTTGACACATATGAATATTCATAGCCCATCTCACTTCTTAGGATAACACTCATCGGGATGGTTTTCTGCAGCTAGCTTGGAGATAGGGGCAATCAATGGATCTCCAGTAATTAGGTATGACTCAACCAGACTAACTCGGTCCAAGTGAATCAATCTCACTCCGTCTGCAAAATGCACTGTCCACATCCATCCCTGAAATCAAAGCAAATTGGAAAGTTGCAATGGGACAACGGACCGCTGGAATGGCAGTCTTTCATTTTGATGCCTTAAGCGAGTCGCGTTCTCTGCAAAAACACACACAGCACAGTCCAATACTATCACACAGCTATACCCCCAAAGACAAGTCCTTCTCACGCAAATCCAATAAGGGAGATGGTTATGCAAATGTAAGAAGATTCTCCAAACAGCAGTAAATCCGCCAGGAGAGTTTGTCATCTTTTGTTGCCTGTGTAATGAATTTCAGACATACCGACTTCATATTGGTTTAGAGTAGATGATGAAAACAGCGTACTAATCTTCAAGCCTGTAATGTAGATGACTCAACTAGGATCCACTGGAGTGGATCAAGTGGATATGATTAAACAAAGTAGGATTTGTTCATTTTCTTCCAAATGAGTACAGTATTTCACAGGTTTTTCACAGAAATTCAAATAATTCTGGCTGTTTTGCACTTCTTTGAGTGCAGCAGGTTGGGGATCGTCACATCTCATGAGACGACTGAGTGTTTTGACACATCACAATCATTCAAGTAACATAACTGTGGCCGACAGCTTACCTAACACTTTCTGAATTTCCTTATGTGATAAATCAGCTATGAATGCAAACCATCTGGTGCTCCACGCAGGCTGAGACTAATGATAAGGCTGACCGCAAACATCATAAGACAAGTCTGATTTCCTGTTGTATGGTTTGAAATATGGTGAAAGACCAACGTAAAGACCTCACATTGTATAATAACTAATGACTGTTGATGTCTTCACTTCCTTTAGTGGCACCATGAGGTTCACATTTTTCGTCTTCTTGACAACTATTGGATGGATTGCCATGACATTTGGCACAGACATTCTTCTTCCCCTTGAGAGATTTTTGTTTTAATGCTCTGGTGATCCAGTAATTGTTCTTTTAGCGCCAACCAGTGCACATTTTAATTGTCCAACACTTTGGTAAATGATCAAATGCCTGCAAAGCTAAGGACTTTCCCCATCAGCTGTACTCTATTAGCATACGTTTTGTGTATGTGTGCATGCTAACACACTACACTGAACACACCGTAAGTGTGCCATGGTAAACAGCCTTGTTAAAGCGCCCATTTTATGCTCATTTTCTAGATTCATGATTGTGTTTTGAGGTTGTACCAGAATAGGTTTAATTTTTAAAAAACACCATATTTTTGTTGTACTGCACATTGCTGCAGATCCTCTTTTCACCTTGTGTGTTTAGGTCTCTGTTTTAGTTCCAAAGTGAGACATCTCACTTCTATACTATCTTTGTTGGGAGTTGCACATGCTCAGTAGCGAGGTAAGATCCCATCAGCTAGATAACTCTTTCTCCAGCTTTGGTCAGACCAAGCCAGGATTAGCTGGGAGACTTCTTCTAGACCAGGGCCACTTGTCTGCACAACAGGGCCAGGAAGTAGTTCTTTTCGTGATTATGGTCAACTAGCAATGTGTTGCCATTGAGAATGAGCTAGCATGCTAGCATGCTATGGTTAGTAAACCTCTTTTCGGCTAGTGACGCAGAAAGCCGTGCAGATGTTGAACAGCTCACCCGGAGACTAAAGACAGAGGACATTCAGAAACCGGATCTCACTCAAAACAGCATGGGTAGTTTTTTCCAAAGTTTATATGCGTGTGGAAGCACCAGAGACACAAAATAACACCCCAAAGCCCAGAAAAAGGGATTTTTTCATATTATGGCCACTTTAAACAGCTGCATGTTAGATTGATGCAACTATTCTGTTAATCCAAAAGTGCCATAAAGTAGTCCTGCTCACTGATATGCAATAATTCTCATAATGGTCTAATACACAACAAGAAATATCGGAAGGATATCTACCTCTTGTCTATGTCTAACTCTTGGTAAAAAAACTGTTTAGCAAAATCTGTAACAGTCAACACATTTATACAATTAAACTGTGCCCAATCCTGTCTAATAATAATGTTATGTATCAGCACATTCAGTTTGCATTTCAAATATTATGGGCTTTCCTCTCCCCCCAAAGATTGCGTGTGTGTGTGTGTGTGTGTGTGAGTGACCTTTGCTTGCCCAAGTGAACCCTCCTATCCCCCAGTGAGCCACAGACATAAAGGCACACAGTGTAAGCCACTCAGCAGTTTACTGTAAACAGGCCCGGCGGTGGCGCTTCTCTGAGACCCATCTCTGCCTCTCACATTGTTTTCTCAGTACACCCCTGACACTTTACCAAAGACAGTATGCCCGCTATCCACTCGGAGTCAGCATATACAGCAAAACACAGACACAGTGTGTACTCCTACATAGCTCCAACGCTCTATCTTATGTTGGATGAGACCGCTCGGTCCAGAAATGTTTACACTCATGCTGCTGGGAAAGTGCTTTGGATAAAAGTCTTACAGTTTTATTAATACAGTTCATGAGTACATCACCCAGACACTGCATTCCAGTCTTCCCAAAGTAATGCAGTATATATTATGCTCCCTGGAAGGGGAAGAAAGGAAAAACAGAAAAAAAGAATGGCTTCATGAGTGTATGATCTATTACCACTAACTTCTGTCCATGCACGTCTATCCATTTCCAACTGTGTTTTCATTGGCCGGCGTGTGAGCTCCTCTGTGTGACTGTGCTCTGTTGACTCAGTGACATGAGTGCAATGATATCAGTGAGTCCTTCCCTCCTCCTACCAATCTCTCTCCCTTTTCTATCCTCCTTTTCTGCTCTTATCGCCTCCTCGGGGCTCTATAAACTGGCAATGTCAACAGAGTCAGAGACGCCTGCTCTAACATGGCCGCCGGGTGGGAACACAAGCCCAGACACAAGACGCTTCTATTCATAAAGCTCTGTCTCTGATCTACAGATCTGCACATTCTGGGTTTAACCACAGGAATAAAAAAAATCTATTCATGCTCATTTCTATTTTTATTGGTCCTTTCATGCTGATCAATTATCAATAATCATTGCTTGAGTGCTGATGGACACTATTTATGCCTATATGGTGGGAACAGAATTTAAAATCCTTCTTCTGACCTACAAAGCTCTAAATGGTCAAGCACCATCTTATCTTGAAGAGCTCTTAGTGCCTTATTGTCCCACTAGAGTACTGCGCTCCCAGAATTCAGAGTTACTTGTGGTTCATAGAATCTCTAAAAGTAGAACGGGAGCCAGAGCCTTCAGTTATCAGGCTCCTCTACTGTGGAATCAGCTTCTGATCTGGGTTCAGGGTGCTGTCACCGTCACTACATTTAAGAGTGAACTTAAAACTTTCCTCTTTGATAAAGCTTAGGGAGTGAGGAGACGCAGCGTTCTGCCTAGACCGGCTGGGGGAAGGGTGTATAGCTACAGACACGGCACTCCTTCTCTACTCTGCTTCTCTTCACGGTCATCAGATTCATTTACCATAAAATCAATAATATAAAAAAAACTAGAGGGAGATAGGGCAGTACAGCCTAATCCGGCTGGGGAGAGTTCTAGCCCGACCAGGCTCCTCTCTTTACCCTGTCTCTCTTAGTTATACTGTTATAGGTTTAGACTGCGGGGGGACTTCCGTTGATACACTGAAAACCTCTCTCCTCTCTCTTACCATCTGTGTTCATCCATGTCCCAGAAATGTTTGTTACTAACCTAGCTCTGGGGAGTTATTCCCCAGAGTCCTTGTGTTTTTTTTGCCCAGCATGTTTTCTTCGATCAGGGTGGCACCAGAATCATGGTTGCAGCTGTCGCCGTGGTCCTGCTACATGTCCTGCTATGCCCTTCTACATCCTGCTAAGTCCTGCTACACCCTGCAGTGCCCTGCTATGCCATGAACTACTACAAACTACTATTTCTAGTCACTGTTCCCTAATCTTTTATTGTGACTATTGTCACCCCCAACCAACCCCGTCAGACACCACCTACTAGCAGCCTGGGTCTGTCCCAGGTTTCTCCCTAAAAGGCAGTTTTTCCTTGCCACTGTTGCACTAAATGTTTGCTCTAGTGGGAATTACTGGAATTGTTGGGGCATTGTAAATTATAGCTTGTGGTCTAGACCTACTATCTTTAAAGTGTCTTGAGATCACTCTTGTTATGATTTGATACTATAAATAAAATTGAAAGGAAATTGAATTCAACATCCTACCATACTACATTTAACCCTTGTTTTTTGAGGTTTTTATATCAGAAATATAGGTTTATTTCAACCTAATGCCCCAAAAATAACATGCAACACTAAAATAAATATTCATGATTACTACTTTCATGGTCTACCCAGGTCAAAATCTGTGATAATACATTCATATTTATTCCTTAACTATTTACTAATACTAGAATATTGACTGATGTTACCCAAAGATTTGGCATCATTTTATGTAAATGATATGCAGAGACCATACATTCCAAACAGAAGTGTAAAACAAGGCTAATGGTAATAAGTTAGAAAATACACAATAGACAATACAAGGGTTAAAAAAATCGGACAGTTTAATGTTGCCTTTAAAGGCGATTAAGGAAAGTGGCCCATAGAAAGAATGGAAGTTCCCTGCATAAGTCATCCAATGTGTAAAATCTCAAGTTGAAAGTGTGAGTTGAGGCATGTCTATGGTATTCCTGCCGCTGAGTGGTGACAGGCTCCCTGCTGGGTAAAACCATGCCCCTCTTCCACCCCTCACGCCCATCCCCAACTGCCGCCCTCCCACCCCCACTAAGACATCTGCGGGTCACTGAGCTGCTTTGATGAACCGTAAGCAGAGAAAGTGTAATGGGTGAAGTGAAGTGGTAAAAGGGATCGTAGGATGTGCAGTTGAGTGTGTGAGCAGTTAAAAGGGCAGCGCAAATGAGGAAAAGTCCAACAACAAAGGGGGGGTTATTAGGGCAGCAGGGCACCCATCCCACCAGGGTACAACTATTGAGATGTTACCCCTAAAGCATTTACATGGGTACCACAGAGGGCTGGGTAATATATTGACATTATATCGATATATTGTGATATGAAACTAAATATCCTGTTAGATTTTGGATATTGTAATATATATGACAAGTCTTTTTTTATGGTTTTAAAGGCTGCATCACAGTGGAGTGATGTGATGTAAATGTTTTATTATTCGCCAGTGCCAGCATAGTCATCATATCCACATTATTGATGATTCGTTATCTGAAATGTCATTGTAAAAATATTTTGTGAAAGCACGAATTGCCAATCCTACAATATCGACATTGACGTAGTTGGCCGAGTATATCGTGATATTTGATTTTCTCCATACCCAGCCCAAGTACCCCAGCACTTAGCATCCCCTTCCTGTTTCCGCGATGCTAGATTTTCTTGAGTGCAACAGCAGCCCGGGAGAATGAATGAATAAGTAAAGGCTTTCCCCTCTGTTCCCTCATCACATTCAGCAAAACAGACTTCTCCGACCTTCCATATGGAATAACTCAATAGGCAGTGGCTGGGGGCGCGATGTGGCACAGACAATAGCAGGCAGGGCACGGTGGCCCTGGGCTCAATGCCAAGCCGTGATTATGTGGCCCTGACATGTAACGCCAGCATGGAATTACATCTGATGAGTGCACGGCAGGGGGGGGCGTGTACCTGTGTTGCCTAAGGAAAATGATTGTGGGGTAAATACAACATACGGAGCACAGGCCAAAAGGTGGAGATGATGGAGCTTTACATGAAAGAGTGATAGTGAGAAAGGGAAGGGAAAATGAAACTGAGAGGACTGAATTTATCCTCTTTCTGAGCAATTCCACCCACCCACCCACCCCATCTGTTTCTCTCTCTCTCTTCCTGTCTTCTTTTCCCCTTCACTCCCTCTCTCTTTGGGGCGCCGGGTCTTTGATCAGACGCTGAAGCTATAAACATTACCAGCTGGCCTCGTGCTCCACATAAAGAGGTCAACGGAGTCGGGGGCGGAGGGGGTTGCGTTTTCCAGAGCGGTAACTCTACTCTCGGTGGCCGGCAGCACCGACTCCCTTCTGGGAGAACTTCTCCATTTCAGAGACACTCTGAATCAGCTAAAACAAGTCCTCCTCTGACACACACACACACCGTATCAAACACGCCACAACAGACAATGAGGTTGTGTTCCTCTTTTTACAACTGAGCAGAAACAACTCGACCATCTGTTTTCTTGAGAATAGATCGTAACACAGCCACAGGTAGCTGTTTGGGTGGGAAGAAGAGCGGTGATTTGCTATTAATGGACTTGTGCATTTAGCATTCATGAATGAACGGAACAGAGCAACGGCTGGATATTCTCCGGTTGACCTTTCTTTCAGCAGTTTTTGTCTTTCCGATAACGGGTCAGATGTCAGATTGCGACTCATTGTGACTTCACACGGTTAAATCCGGCCCTGAGGAAAGCGTTAACTATTCAACATTTGGCATGTGTACAGTTTTAGGTTGCTAGGAAGGACAGGAGGTCAAAGCCTTGGGGCAGTGAATGAGTCCACTATCGACGAGTCTGGCTGACGGGAGTCCAAACTTAAAGTAGAGATGTGCAAAAGATTACGATTACAATTTCAACGATAACCATAACAGAGTAATCGAGAAAAACAATTATTTTGCCCATCAAGTTTTTGCAAGTAAACTTTTATTTTTTCGAGAAAAGCATTCAGGTAAAGGTGTTTTTGCTGTTGATTTGTTTCACTGTATTAAGTTAAATAAATGCAACATATTTCCAAAAGTCAATGAGTAATTAAACAATAAATCAAATAGTTAATTTATTAATATGAATCATCCTGACTTCAATATTGACCAAAATAATCGGGATTGGGATTTTCTTTTTCGATGCCGAATGATGATGAGCACATCTTTGGTAAACACAAGATTTAAAGTAGTGCTTTTGCATGATTCTTTGTGGAGAAACTCAGTTTTACAGATCTGTCAAATAAATTAATGAGTTGACAAAATCATAAAACCATAAGAATTACTTTAGTCTATGACAGCCCTACTCCATAGGGCATCTAGTGGTCAAACACTATACAGCTTTAATATTTTTCCCTTTAACATTACTTACCAGGATGAATGTGCCCTCTAAAATGAGTGTAGTTATCATTTTTAAATGTCTTTTTTTCTGATTTGCTGAAACTACAACTGTATCCTGGCAATATCATGTTCCATTGTCTCCTCCTGCGGCTTCTAATAGCATAACAAACCCGACCAATCAGAGCCAAGCAGTCATTGACAGTGTCATCGCTGCTTGTAAAGTGTCAAACTGTTAAAGTGCTCATATTATGCTCATTTTCAAGTTCAGAATTGTATTAAGAGGTTGTATCACAATAGGAATACATGGTTTAATTTTCAAAAAAACACCTTCTTTTTGTAGTACTGCAAATTGCTGCAGCTCCTCTTTTCACCCTGTGTGTTGAGCTCTCTGTTTTAGCTACAGAGTGAGACAACTCACGCACTCACTGTTCCATCTTTGTTGGGAGTTGCATATGCTCAGTACCTAGGTAAGGACTACTAGCCAGTCAGAAGCAGAGTATGAGGGCCCTGACAGTACCTAGGTAAGGACT
>NC_048423.1:23301323-23303826 GCF_013103735.1 Etheostoma cragini | reverse complement strand
TACTAGCCACTCAGAAGCAGAGTATGAGGGCCCTGACAGTACCTAGGTAAGGACTACTAGCCAGTCAGAAGCAGAGTAAACAGATTACATGTACAAAAGATATATAACACAATAAAGGAAAGGAGAAAATCCTGAAAGCATAATAAGAGCACTTTAAACTAGGCAGCACTGATTAAATATGAATCAGAATTATTTTACTGCATTGGCTTCTTCTTATCTCAAATGTTTTCAGAACCATATTTGAATGTACTGTTCAGCTGTAAAATGAAAAAGTAAGAAAAAAGAAAAAGAGCTGAAAACAGTCAAGCCAGAACCAAGCACCGCCCCCGGCCGGGCAGCCTCGTAGCGCAGAGACAGTTGGAGCAAAGACGACAAAAAGTTAATTAATTAATAAAAGTTGCCAACTGTAGCTTAAATGATATATGGCTGCAACCAACAAATCCTTTTTATTGTCAATTAATCTGCAACCTTTTAGATTATCTTTGCCGATTATTTGCATCAATAGTCTAAATGATTACTTGACTAATCATTTCAGGTCTAGTCTAATCATCTAAATTATCACACGGACCAAAAAAATGAATACACTTGCCCTAAAACTGTAGTCTTAAGAAAGTTCCGGGGGCAAATAGTGCACCATATCATGTGCTGATGTCCTCAATGAGGCTGTGTCTGTCGTGTGTTAACATGGTTTCCTGTCTGTTTACACTGGCTCTTCTGCTGAGTGGAAACATTATTGTGTGTGTGTGTGTGTGTGTGTGTCCTTGGATTTCCAGTATAGTTTTTAACTCTTATGCAATGAATGGCACATTGTAAAGAAAAAGCCCAGGCATTAGCCAGCTCCCTATTAACCAACCTGTGACATCACTACTGGACATAGGGGCCCTGTTCTCCACATAATAGAACTATTGAAACCCCTTCACTACCACCACTGTCCACGGCACACCAGGATGGCAGGAAACCCACGTGGGGACAGCATCACCTGTTGCAGCTTAGTGTCCGGCCTGAATGTACAGCCTGTGGGCGTGTTGGGGCCACTATAGGGCAGTTATTGGTCCCCGGAGCACATGGGGGGACAGACAGAGTAAGAGACAGACATAGAGAGAGCTTATGTGTGCATGTGTGTGTGTTCTTGGCATGCTTTGCACCTGGCTATTGGAAGAAAAAAAACACTGTACCTGACCAGCTGTGTCATACAGTCCCAGCAAGTACTGCTTTCCACCGACGTTGACACTCACTGCAAGGAAATGACAAAGAGTCAAGAGAGGAAGGGTGAGGGTGTTGAGGGGGGAGCAGAAAAGGAGAGAGGGAGGGAGGCCAGGGAGGGGCTCAGGGTCCCCAACCCCTCTTTGCTATGAAGCAGGCAAACAAGTGGTTCTGATTATAGCAACAGATGCAAGCCAATGCAGTTGGAGAAAAAGTGCCAGAGGAAACACTCAGGCAACACTATCCACTCATATATTAGATGTTGTTATTATTATTAAAGCCCATGATAGACAGAATAACAGAAATAAATGATTCCTACCTGCATAATGATCAAAGACTGTGGGTACATACTCCTCTGGAAAGGCGTCATTGGCATAGCTCATCAGGAGACACGTTTTCCCCACTGCACCGTCTCCGACCACGACGCATTTTAACATGATGGTACCGGTTCCGTTAGCCATGATCCCGACCTTATTATCATCCTCCTCGGCCCCCCGACGCACTGTTGTCGTGACCCCCCCCTCCTCCTCCTCCTCCTCCTTCTCTTTCTCCTGCTGCTGCTGCTGCTGGGCGGTGATCCCCGCACGGCGGGCATCACCACAGTCTGAGGCGGACCGCCTGACGCACGGAGTCGGACTGGAACTGCATCTTTACCCCCACCACCGGTTAAGGTATGAGTTCTCTTTCCACGACTGACAGAGTGAACAAGACCTCCCCCAGTCCTAAGAGGTCTTAATGCGGGGTTTCCCCAAACCAAAGACCGTCTTTTCTCCGAAAAAGTCCCGAGGATGCCACTCCTGGTTCGACGTGCCCGCTCCCCCGGTGTGCCACGCGCCTGTGCTCTCGCTGCCTGGCGCACCGTGCTGCTAGCGGACAAGGTGGGTGCGCTTGCTGGAGAGGCGGAGCCTGGTTTTGAAACCAAGGGGCTCTGGATAAAGTGCACTCCGCCTGGTGGGGAGGTGTGGACCAAGGAGTGTGAGAAATTACATAAATGTTACAGGAAGACAAACACACATTATTTTATACTCTGTAAAGGGATTGGCCTAGATGGGCAGTTTGATCCCCTACAGAAAATACTACACTCGCCACTCTCAAACACACACACACACACACACACACACACTTGTGCTGTAGTACAATAATAAGTCTATTTCTATTGAGGGGATGAAGAAGATCTGTGTGTGTGTTTTTGTGTTGAGGATGGAAGGGGTGTGTGAGAAGGGACCAAGGCGCTGCAGATGGAGACCCAACAGGAGGAGCTGTGTGTGTGTGTGTGTGTGTGTGTGTGTGTGTGTGTGTG
>NC_048423.1:23291183-23301223 GCF_013103735.1 Etheostoma cragini | reverse complement strand
CCCCCCCCCCTCCCCAAACAAAAATCTACTCGTCTTAAACTTATGTAATATATCTTTAGAAGGCCATTTACATTGCATTTGAAAGTCTGTTATGGAGACGTTGGCTTGTTATATCAGACAGTTGTAACCGCATGTTCCTAAAGTTTTATTTTTTAGATATTTAGCATTTTCTCATCATAAATCAGTCTCTGTTCAGTGTATCAGCAATATGTATTAATGACATTAACGACACTTGTGTGATGTTACACATTTCACTGAAACACAAACTGCATGATAATCAAATGAGTCACACTTTACAGGAAACTGCCTCTTCTGATTATTGATATGTAATTCTGTGAAATAAAAGAAGCAGTACAGCAAAAAAGGGCATGTTCAAAATTTAAAACAACAGCAATCACAGCAAATGCCATAAAATGTAGCAATAAATAAATGTACATGTTGATTTTTAGCTTGGTCTGCTTCTCTTTTTCAGCCTTTCTCTCTGTTTCCTGGCTGAAACCAAACTATTTCCATCTACAGGCTGATCTCTTGTGTGATGGTCCCTAGGCCGCTGCGAGCCGTCCAATCAGCTGCAAGTGGGCGGGGCTGAGGATTCTTCTGCCATCATCACATTTGACAGCTGCTGCAGCGGCTCACATGACCAAACAACAATTACCTCATGCATGTAGTACTCATGCTGCTGAAGGTGTTACTTTGGAGACACACTTTTAGACTTGGCTGTAATTTCTACATGTCCAGTGAAACACCAGAATTTTCTTTTTCTGGTTCATTACTGTCATAAGCGTTGCATTAGGGTGTTAACATTTAATTTACAGTGATTTACTGTATATTTTGAATTTGCGGTATACTCCCTGCACTGGGCTTTCAGCTGAAAATGACTAAAGTCAGCCTGCTGGGATGATCTCTAGCCTTCCATAGGCTAATATCAATCAATATCAATCAATATGATATGATGACTATATCCCCATAGAGTGTGCTGGGAAATAAGAAAGGTGGGTAAGCTACCAGTTAACCCTCATGTTGTCCTCGGGTCAAATTAACCCTTTTTCCTACATCAATGTTCTTTTTAATTCCCCACTTGTAAATTCCCAAAAAACTGTACAACTAAAGTTAATAAGTTAGTGTTACGCAGTGTTAAAAAAGTCAAAGAAGGGACAAAAAGGTAAGAAAATGTTAAAAACATTGATAAAAAGCGTCAAAAAAATTGTTGATTTGAAATTTAACCGGAAGACAACACAAGGGTTAAACTGTTGTCATCACTGAGTCCATTTGGTGACATGGTAAAATAGAAATTGATGGACTTTGTAACAAATTTTCACAACAGCTTGAGTTTCCTGAAAGTGACCTGATAACAAAGCACAGATGTGAAATGACAGTATTTTTTTCCTCCAAATTTGACCCGTTTTCAGTTCATTTAGATTTTTTTTGTCACAAAAAATGTGCGCTGAGAATGTCAATATTGAAAATATTAAAAACTTTGGGAAAAAACTTTAAGAAAAAGCATCCACAACATTGAAAAATTGACAAAAATGTGTGAAGAAATGATAATTATGTCGAAAAAAAGTGACCAAAAGTTTTTTTTTTCATAGTTGACTGGAAGACAACACAAAGAATAACTTGGAAATTTGAACATTTTGGACAAAGTACTCTCATTTAATAATCTGTTTTATTGCCATCCCCCATATTTGGTGTTTGACACGTGTCCATAACTATACTCATGCTGTGTGAAAAGACTAGTTCTGGTCAAGATCTGGAAGTTATGTAACAATTCCATGGAGACATTTGATATCCCTGTCTGATTTTGTTTTAATATTAATAAGACATCCAGAATTTTTCATGTGATCCGAGGCAGCACTCATAAAAAATGCATCTAGGATTTGAATATTTCACTTAGTGGGATATCATGTTGCTGAAGCGCTTGACCAACCAGACTCTGAATATGTACGAGTTGTCAGACAGCATAGAAAAATCTTTAATATTGCTATTTAAGATTATTTATAAGGGATTGCTAGAATTTAAAAGGTGGGTAAATTATTCTAATTTAAATCAGGATATGTTAAGTGCGGGAGGTTTGGGCTTCTCAGTGTTTTTTATATGTAAACTTTGCATCATTTTTATTTTTTTACTTTACATTTTTTCAATTTAATTAATTTTTGATTTTTAATTAAGAAAATCCAGAACTAATTCAAAAATAGTACTGACACATTATATTCCTACAGAGATTTATAGTGTAAGTTATGTTATTTGTGTCATAGCCCGCCAATTTACTTCAGACTGATGGACCATAGATAGTTAACATCTATAGGAGGGATTGGCACTAAGGTTGGTGTAGAAAGTCCTGATCCCTAGAGGGACTTTGGCACCGGGGTTTTGCTCCTTCTAGTGCCACCATGACGGTGACATTTGTGGTTCTCCTAGCTATTCAAAAACATGATATACTATCACATACTGCACCTGTATGGAGTTATACATGTAGAACTTCAATTATTTTAAAGGACCTTCTTTAAAGGCCATGTATTGTGTTCATGCGTAGGTGTATCCAGTTGTCAGGCTGCTATAGTACAGGTCAGGAACCAGAAGATCTCAGGAGGTTGTTAGTGAGCTGCTGACCTTATTTCTCATGTGGATATTTAATATCAACTGTCTATTTCTGTATGCAGTTTAAAGGTGGAGGCCTAATGAAATACCCTGGTGCACAACGATCCGCGTCTCAGCACATCCGCCTGTCGTGTGGATTCTCAACAGAGACCATGATGTCTGATTGGAAATGAAGTTGTGTATTTCATGCACATTGAATGAATATGAATAAAAATAAACATATCCAATGGTATATATAGCATTACAGCCAATTGAGAGAGGACTGCTGTCTGGCCAGTGAGTGCTTTTCTGTTCTATTTTAAGAAAGGCAAACAAATGCAGGAGCTCTTATGTCTCCTATCCGGTTTCCAGATATTATATTCTCTATATAGTAAGCATGTACAAGCATGCACACACACACACACACACACACACACACTTCCTCCCTGTCACAACATAAATCCCAGTCCGGACAAACTGAGTGTGAGGCTGTAGATGGGTGAGAGCGGCGCAGTGCAATCACACAGCGCTCAGATGAGCTCCTAAATTAGAGCGCGTGTCCGGCGTGGACTCCCTGGGAGGGTTTGGTTAAATTACAGGCTGTATTTTTAGTGAAGGCTGAGCTTCATCCCTGGAACCGCCAGCAGCTGAGGACCATCACTCACACGCCTGTCTGCCCCCAGTTTGTTCAACGTCACAGCTGTTGACACTTTCTTAGAAACATAGAAACGTATCATTGTTGCTGTGTGTGTTTCCGTTGGTGTGCACGCAATTACAAATAATAATTTGGATCGTTTGTGTGTGCTAGGGATCTAAGTTAAAAATATGGAATTTCTGGCAATACAGAGTCCCGATCCGATGCTTGTGTTTGTCCAGATGAGAGGGTTGCACGTTGGGTTTTTTATTACAAAAATGACTAAGTTAACAATGCAATTGAAATATGTATTCGGTGTAATAAATTAAAGGAAGTGCAGCTGGCATTTTTGTAAAACTCACATATAAAATCCACTTATATGGGTAAATGATGGGTGACTGCTGATCCCCGATCAGTTCCAAAATGCCCATATCAGCTCCAATCTGATACTTGCAATCGGGATAGGGACATGCTGTGTGTGTGCGCTGGTTTGTGTGTTTGTGACAGACACAGACAAGCTGAGAAAAGGAGTGTGTGTGTGTGTGTGTGTGTGTGTGTGTGTGTGTGTGTGTGTGTGTGTGTGTGTGTGTGAGCAGGTCATGTCAGACATGTTGGTCATGTCAAACCATGAGTAGATAGATAGATTGATATAGATAGATAGATATTCATGATCCCAGAAAAAGGGGAAATTATGGAATTATGGAGTAGGCACCTCCAACTACACACACAAACACACACACACACACACACACACACACACAGACACACACACACACACATAAAAAAACCTCATCACATGGAATACTCAGCTGATTGGTGGACAGCAACATGTCGGCTAATGTAAGTAGGCTAACGGGTGAAGGGGGTGACCTTTAGTAGGCCAACCCTGAATCACATGATAAACCACATGATCTTACACACATGTTGAACGCTAGCGTGGCCGTAGTAGAGTGTTGTTTTAGAGGAAATGTTTCTGTTACGCAATCACTGCTGACTGTAACAAGGTCAAGATGAGGAGACATTTACTGCAACCAAAGACAGCTGCTCATACCGCACAACTAGAAGTACCGTATGTCTTCCAGGCATGTGTAATGAGAAAGGTCCCATTCCCACCAACATCTGAAGGTTTGAAGAATAATATAGTCTTTCGTGGCGGACTCACAAATGTTGAGTGTGTTCAGCGTGGCATCTGGTGAAGGTAAACAAACCACTTGTTCAAAATGAACATGGTAGCCATTACATAATCATATACATATCCAATTCCGGGAAAGATTGTTCACAGATAACACTATTTTGAGACTTGTTGACAGTTTGAAGAGGAGTCAACGGGGGCAGCGTGTGTGTGTGTGTGTGTGGTTTGTGTGTACCTTTTCCAGAATATTAATTAAAGCCTGTCTCCCACTGTCTTTAATTTAAACCACTCCACAGTGCCTGTATGTGAAAGCATGTCAATAATGGAAATTGTCACCTATGTTGTGACATAATGGAAATGACATTTACACTCAAATTGCTAAAGGGATTGACATTAAATTTAAGAACCCTTAAGTAATTCGTTCAAGCAGCATTTCAAGCCATGATGTACAGTCATAGAGTTTGAAATGACATATGTTGTCCTTAGAAATTCCAAATCACTCCAGCTGTGTGGATCTTTTGTACGGAGCATCGTGTGGAGGCGAACACCTGCCCGACACACGCCACACACCCTGAGTCTGGGCCGCTTCCTCTGCTGGTCTATCTTTAGTGAGTACAGGAGGCCGAAGATCCCCATTCCCCGCTGCCTCCCGGCCCGTCTTGTGTTTCTTTTCTGGGGACAGGAACCGACGCCAGACTTCAACCGAAAGACAACACCCTTCCTCTCCTTTTTGAGGATAAAGCCATGACGCCAGAACAGTACAAACAACATGAGCACGTATTTCACTGTTGCGGGAAACAGTGTCGAGTCTCAAGCCAGCATCCTGTGACCTGTCCTGGGCTCTTTCCATTGCGTGTTTGATAAAGGAATATGTTGTGGTCATCAGGTCATAGGAAAACACAGGGCTGATACACACAGGGGGATGTTAGCAGATGGTAAAAAGATGGGATTTCTTTCATCTTGACCTGCAAATGTAACCCTCAGCAGGCTACCTGATGGGGGACTGCTTAGGGTTCTGTGACAGGAAAGTAGGAAATGAAAGGCTCTTTTCATATGTTAAAACTACAAAATAACTATGTTATTGAAATGTTAAAGATATTAGTGAATATGCATCAATAAATGATCTCTAATCATTTGGCAAAAAAAGCTTTTATTTTTTTCCTTTTCTAGTTTACATTTAAACTTTAATTGATTTGACTCTATTTATCTTTCACTCTGTCATTTTATTTTTCATTGTCTTCATTTTTTGTCTTGACATACTGTACATTTATCGATCTATGTCCCCACTGTATTTAGCTTTATAGCTGACTTGTCTCATAACCTCGTACTTACACTTTGTTAGGGTATACATGATAAATCTCACCATGTGAAAGCCCGTAGAGAAAAAACACATTCAATTTAAGTATGTACTTTGAAGGTCCCATGGCGTGAAAATGTCACTTTAGGAGTTTTTTTTAAATTAACATGCGTTCCCCCAGCCTGCCTATGGTCCCCAGTGGCTAGAATTGGTGATAGGTGTAAACCTAGCCCTGGGTATCCTGCTCTGCCTTTAAGAAAATGAAAGCTCAGATGGGCCAATCTGGAATCTTGCTCCTTGTGAGGTCATAAGGGGAAAGGTTACCTCCCCTTTCTCTACTTTGCCGACCCAGAGAATTTGGCCCATCCATGAGAGAGAGACATCATGGCTTTCAAACAAGCATAGTGGCGGTTGGTCAAGGCACCCCCCCCCCCCGCTCCTCCACGAAAGCTGCAGACTCAGAAATGGCACATTCTAATGAAAGCTCATTGGGGGACGGGCTCTAGTGGCTTGGAAAAGAGACTTCAGATACAGTATTAGGGGACCACTGAGGTCTATATAAAAGAGACTTCAGTTACAGTATTTGGAGACCACTAAGGTCTATATAAAAGAGACTTCAGATACAGTATTAGGGACCACTAAGGTCTATATAAAAGAGACTTCAGATACAGTATTAGGGGACCACTTAGGTCTATATAAAAGAGACTGTAGATACAGTATTAGGGACCACTAATGTCTGTATAAAAGAGACTTCAGATACAGTATTAGGGGACCACTAAGGTCTATATAAAAGAGACTTCAGATACAGTATTAGGGGACCACTAATGTCTATATAAAAGAGACTTCAGATACAGTATTAGGGACCACTAAGGTCTATATAAGAGACTTCAGACACAGTATTTGGGGAACACTAAGGCCTATATAAATGCCATGGGACCTTTAAATGTTTCTGGCTGTATAAAAAGGAACAACTTTAATTTCTATCTCATTTCAACCTGTGAAAAGAGGCAAAGAATTTTCTTTTGACTGACAAAAAAATCTTATTTTTAACATTTTTAATTTGGAAGAACACCCTTCGTTGTGGGACTTGTGTTCCCAGAGAAGAGGTTTAAGTGAGACTGTTCTTCTTCTCCTTCTCCCAACTCAGAGGCCCCATCTGCTGGTCCTAGTGCATGACCTACTTTTTCCTCCCAGCCAAACAGCACATGAATGTGTCACATCTGGATACCAGAGGGTTCCTGTCAGGGATTTGGCTTCCTTGACATTAGCAGAGCCAAATCGTATTGGTTGAAAATGAACCCAAAGATCATGGTTTATTACAACTGATTTATTTGTATAAAAGTGCAGAGAATCAATAATAAAGGTTATAAATATAGGCGAATTACAGAATAAATACATTTACTAAAAGAAACTGTAGTCAGCGTGGAATAAATACAAATCGTGTCGGCTTTTGAGATCCCATTTCCAATAGTTGTGGAGATTTCTTATCTGAACACATCTCAGAAGCAATACACAAATTATCGGAATCAAAATTATACATGTGATTTCTAATTGTCCCTTGTAAATCCTTGTGACAGAGTCATTAGACGAAAGACATTTCCTTTCCAGCCGCATGGCTGTCCAGTCCCTGTCCTCCCATCCAGTCCTCATCCAGCTGGCCCAGAATCTCCTGCAGGGACAGCTCAGGCAGGGGGGCGTGCTGGACCGGCGCTGGATGTCCCGAATCCCCGCTCCATGAATCTTCTAGCTGAGTGTACTGACTTTCTGCTGGTGGGCTGCTCTCCAGACTGCCGTCCCAGTAGCCAGAATCGGGGGTGTCTGGGGTTGAGGAGTGGGAGGTGGAGGCGGGCATGTACATCTGCTGCTCTGCTGATCCTGTATACCCCAGGGCTGAGCCGTAGTTTCTCATCTCCAGGCGATAGGGGCACCACTGAGGCGGGGCAGGGGAGGTTTGGCTTCCCGGCTGGGACCAGAAGCCCCTCACGGGTGGGCTGGAGCCGCCTGCCATCGGTCTGCCCTGCAGGAACCCATACATTGAGCCACAGTGGCCGTGCTCCTTGATGGCAGGATAGGCTGGAGGATGGTGTCCGTAGTAGCAGGCTTCCTTCAGCTCCTCCTTAACCAGGGTGGGGTAGGCTGGTGGAGGTCCCTGGGGCGGCAGATGGACCGAGCCAAGCGGGCCCACGTTGGCTGCAGGGTGAGGTGGAGGTAGAGCGCTGTGGACTGGGCTCTCAGACTGCCACAGCGCTTTCTTGGCCCCCTTGCACTTCAGAGTACGAGCTCTTCTGTTCTGAAACCACACCTGGACCGGAAAGAATGAAAATAAAGGAGTTTTAGATTGATATCAGGACAGATAAATGGGACATTCTGTTCTGTTAATCATTTCCCGGGCAAACAGGCACCCGTGGAGTAGGGGGACGGGACAGCAGATCTAGTTGTCAGCGGTCAGAGCCGTGTTGTACAGGTCTATCTGAGAGCTCAAACAAGATCCTGATAAAAAACAACTTGTGTCATCTTGAAAGATAAAGAAATAAGTGATAGAGCGATAGCAGTATCTAGAATTCAATGCAGGATGCATTCAAAAACAGAGCCTTTTAATGATAAGAAATTGCAATGCAAAAGGCCTTACAACATCTGTCTGTGTGTTTGTACCTACTGTATGTGCTCATGTGAAAAACCTGCGTGTTTGCATTTAATCTATTGGAACAACACCAGTTTCCAATTTCCCACATGAAGATAGTTCCTGGACTTATCTGAACTCACAATTTCACTGACTCTATACAGTTTAATTTATTTCATCATGGTCATATCTACTCCCCAGATACAAGAATTCTGCTTTATAAGGCGACCTGGGCAACTGCGTACCTGGATGCGGGACTCTGGCAGGCCCGTGGTCTGGGACAGGCTCTCTCGGAGGCTGATGCCAGGGTACGGGTCGGTCTCGAAGGTGACGCGCAGCAGCTCCACGTGCTCTTTGGAGAAGCTGGTTCTCTTTCTGCGGCTGGCGCTGCGAGAGGAGCCGCCGCTGGAGGCCATGGGGGCGGCATCGTCTGAGGGGAGGGAGAAAGAGCAGGTTCCACATCAGACCGGAGCCACATAGTCAGTTTTTTCTTAATTCTATATAATAACTGCAGAGATTCCTTGTTGTGGTCTTTGGTTACCTCATAGGCTACTAAAGCTAACTAACAACCAACACATGCAGAATGTTAAATATGGACAGCAATACATATATTCAAATTAACTATTCTATGACACACTGGACTATCTAGAGGTGCAAATATGAATCTATTAAAAGTCAACTGTTCGATTCATCGCCAACTATTTTGATAATCGATAAATCGTCTTGAGTCGTTTTTCATTAAAACAAGTAAAATCTCTCTGATTCCCGCTGTTTAAATATTTTCATTCATTTTTTAGTCGCTCCTCTGACAGTACATTGACTATCTTTGAGTTGTGGACAAAACAAGACATCTGATTTTTGATTTTTGACATTTGAGTCATCTTGGGCTTTGCAAAACAATGATTGACATCATTCGTCATTTCTGACGTGTCATAAACCAAACAACTAATCGATTAATGGAAGAAATAAAGATTGACCTAATTTATTAATTGAATTAAAGCAGCTCTAAACAAATATCTGCAAGAAAATTCAAGTTTTTGAGTCAAGGGAAAAATCAAGGACTGTGTTGGTACCCAGCCAATTGTTGTATCTGTATTAATACAGAGGTTATTGGATTATTTTTACATTGATGTATGCAAAAAACAGTCTCATGTCTGGTTATGTATTACTTCTACTTCCACTGGTACCAAACCTTGTTTTAAAATGAGCTAATTCTTGGAAAAGTTGGAGTTTTTTTAGCTGCCTATCGTAGTAATGTTGGTTACAGTACATGCAATGAGTGTCAAAGTGTTTGCACAAGCAAATAGAAATTAGAAAAAGAAAATAATTGTTTTAGGAGGCTTCTCAGTTATCTGCACACTGCCTGACACTAGCTGCCTGAGTCTTTCTAATGCAGTTAACCTATTCACGTTGGACTATTTCATGCAGGGCTAGCTCAAAGTTTGTCTGCAGATTGTGAATTAACTGAGCAACACAGACTACACTAAGCTTGCTCTTGATGTCCTCAACAAGCAAACTGCAGACGTCACAAAGTGTTTCTTACCGTTGCTGGAGTCCTTCCACATAGCACTGGTTGGTTGAATGAATGAAGCTCTGGAAACAAATGGATTTCCACTGGACTTCAGAGTCCAGTATGACAGTGTGTTCCTTCACTGAGAGGCTCTGACAGTGTCTCCTGCTTGTGTCAGGGTACCTTTTATATTGATCACTTGAGACCCCAAAAGGCCATGGTAGAGCCAGAAGGGTGTTGGGGTAGAGGGAGGGAGGGGAGGGGAGGGAT
>NC_048423.1:23260761-23291173 GCF_013103735.1 Etheostoma cragini | reverse complement strand
GTGGCTGTCGACCCACCGTTATCACCTAATCCCTAACAAAGTGGCGGCAAGGTCAGATATGACAAGCTGCGGAATGATTTAGAGCGAGACAAAAGAAAGTCTTTGTGGGATTGTTAGCCTCATCGATACCACTTAACTAAAAGACGACACACGTGTGATCGTTTGTGTTTGTGCTGCTAAATATGGGAAACATTAAAAAGCATACATACAAAGCAAGACCCAAGGAGTGACATTAATTTATGTATCTTTCACATTTTGTTGTTGTTGCTATTTTTATGCTGCAAATTAAGAAAATTAAACTCCTAAATGGGTTTTGCGGTTGTTAACAAGTGATTTGTCATAAGCCATATATGTCATATGCATAAATAATACATATTATATGTACTAATGGCAATATGCATTACACATTAACCACAAAGTCTTGTAATATTATGTGTTGTTTTGATTAAAATTATAATTTCACCTCATACTATTATGACATTTTATGTAAAGTTACAACTTCTATGTTGTAATACTCATTAAATTCCAACTTTATGTCATTTAATATTATGATTTTTTCTTATATTGTGATATTCCTCATTAGATTCCAACTTCATGTTGTAATGTTGTGATGTTTTTCCATTAAAATTACAACTTTATGTTGTAATATTGTGGTGTTTTTTTATTTAAATTACAATTTTATTCTGTGATGTTGTGATGTTTTCCTATTAAAATTACAACGTTGTTGTAATATTGTGATGTTTTCTTATTATTGTGATGTTTCTCATTACATTACAACTTTGTGTGGTACTTTTATAATGTTTTCTTATTAAAATTACAACTTTATGTTGTAAAATTGTGATTTTTCTCATTAAAATTACAACTTTATGTTGTAATATTGTGATTTTTCTCATTAGAGTACACCTTTACCTCATAACAGTGCAACAAAAATCTTAAAATCTCAGATTACTTTTCTCCCAACAGTGGCTCTAATACTCAATCATAACTCACACACAGCATTTCAGGTCCCAGTTTGTAATAATATAAGACATCTTTCTTAATGTTTCAAGGGCTGCCTTTTCATTTAAATGAGGCTTTTTTGAGAGTCACCTGATTAGTGGTAAGCACACACATTGGCAGCTTTGCAAACTGTTGAACACTGATCAAACACCAAGGGTCTAAAAGAAATATTTAACTCAGCAGCCTTAGCATAATACACGACGGCACTGTGAGCGGAAGCCTATCAGCGGCTCCTGTTGTCTTTTCATATGCAGAGCGGCGCACTGCTATCACAAAAAGGATAAACAAAGGTGGGTAATTATGCCGTGATGAATTGGACCGTTCCACAGCATCCCCAGTACGCTGAATCCATGCATCAAAGTGAGTGGCAAGATTATCAAACGGTTAAACATGCCCAGGCCTTGACCCAGCTGTATGCAGACGCTGCATGTCTTCTGTCCTCTGACATTCTGCAATGGCATCTCAATGAAAAGTAATGTTTCATTTCATTGCTACATGTCCCTCCCTACATTCATTTTTCACAGTCTTGACCTTTGACCTGTTTCCTGTTTCCTGTTGCCTGAATTGAATGATTTCTGAGCTGCATGTCAAATGCACTGAAGGTGTAAACCCCTGCCATCTAAAGTCAAATAGTACCAAAGGGCAAAGTGCAGGAACAGATTTCTAGTATTCGTAGGTGTGTTAGAAAACAATGCAGCTTGAAGTCTACCACAGTTATCTGACACAACAAAACCAGCTAAGACCATCTTTTTTTTTTTTTCATCTTTATCTGCACCATTTGCAAAAAATCAATGTCTCCATGTGGGGAGACGGCTCCTGAAAGTCCCACAGACTCTCTCTGTGTCAAATCCTATCAGACGTTATGCACAACACTTTGCAGCACGGTGGAAGCTGCCAAACTCACTAAATTAAAATATTGATTCAAAGTGAACTCTGGATATTTATCATAAACATGTATTTCATTATCTAATTGGTCTGATAAAATAATAAAATATGAAGTAAACCATTTCAGCAGATGAAATACTTGTTGTATCCAGGTTTACAGTGGATTGAGACAGTTTACACCCCCATGCTAAAGTTGATTTAAAAGAGGAATAAAAAGAAATTAAAAATTATTTTTGGTAAGTTGATCTTAATGCCTTAATTCAAAAAAAATTGGAAAATCCAACCTTTTAAGAACACCAATTTTCTTTGTGAATGAATAATGTATTGCAGATAAATAAATGTTCCTCCTTCAAATGCAGAGGGCATAAATATACATCTCCCTATGTTAAATTCCCATAGAGGCAGGCACATTTTTATTTTTAAAGGTCAGTTATTTCATGGATCAGAATATTATGCATCCTGATAAAGTTCCCTTGGCCTTTGGAATTAAAATACCCCCCTACCCCCCACCCAACATCATCATATACCCTTCACCATACCTAGAGATAGCCATGGTTTTATTTTAGTTAGCTTAATAACTGGTTGGTGTGCATTGAGAGATGATCTCATGGAAAGTTCCCCAATCTCTAGGTAACTTAACATAGGGGGGTGTATACATATGCCCTCTGTATTTTAAGGAATTTATTTATTTACAATACATTAATTATTCACAAAGAAAATAGGTGTCCTTAAAAGGTTGGATTTTCTGAAATTTTTTGAGTTAAGGCATTAAGATAAATTTCCAAAGGCTGTTTTTTTATTCCTCTTTTTAATCAACTTAAGCATGGGGGTGTAAACTTTCCCAAGCCACTGTACACACAATGGTTGAATTATTAAAGATAACTAAGGACTGGTTCAGCATAGGCTTTTCAGCTAATGCAAAATCACTATAGAGAGCTGTGTTTAAAATCCTGCGTATTTATAAAGCAAACACACATGTGATTGGTTTATCGCTTCTTGTAAATTAGAGGAAAATAAAGAGGAAAAAGGCCATTATTGGTGATGAAGTTGGACATGCATTTAAAACGCGAAGGTTATATAGTATATATTTGCTACTTTTTACGTTGGTAGTTGTGGAAAACCAAATGCAAGGCATGTCTTTTAAAACAGACTTTAAGAAACAAAGATTTAATCTGCCACTATGACATTTAGTAGATGTAATAATAATTTATAATAGCTGGATTCTGTGTAGCAAGATGCATTATTAAATCGTGATGGAATATTACAAAACAAAATGTGTTATACTTTGTAAAGCCTCAGGTAGCTGTAGAAAACATATGCAGATTATAACTCTTTTGGGGCAATAGGACAACGTCTAGCAGACAGGGTTTATGCATATTGTCTTACATCAATACTACATATCATTTCCTGTATGTTTGGAGAAAAAGTGACAAAATGAAGTATATTGAAGTAGGCTAATCCAGATGCTAGTATTTTTTACTGCCACAGAATGACCTTCTGCAAAAGACTGTATTACTCTTTACATGGTAAAGTGAATGCGTCATGTATGTGCCTAACAGTATACTGTAGTGAGTACTAGATAGTGTTTCAGGATATAGTTATTAGAAATTTTAAGGTATGATATAGTTTGTCATGTGGTATATCTAGGCAACAGACTGTTGCTTACAGCACTCTGCATAATGGTCTCAAAAAGACACGTTTACAGACTTGTCTGTGGTACAAATACAGATGGAAAACGATCCTCAAAGAAGCCACGAGGGGGCAGCATTGCAACAAAATGTTGTTATGAATGTCTATGTTACAATAAAACAACTCCATAATTAGAATACCGAAAAAATTAAAATGAAAAGATACGTATTTTGTTTTTATTCCATTATATGTTTCCATTTATGTAATGACCACCACATGAAAATATTTAAAAAAAAAAATACGAGGACCCTGCCCTGCCTCCTGTCAGTTGCCTTCTCACCGCTGTTACAACACGGACTTATTTGACGGCGGGACCAACGCAGAACAGCAGCAGCAGCACTATGGCTAAAAGTGATGGATGCGATTACTTTAGAAGAACCAGCCTCTTTTGGATTGTCTCCGTGACTCTGGGGGTTGCATATTTTACTGTAAGTCAATTAAGCTATCCGCAATAACCGAAGTAAAACAGAATACAAGTGTTTGACGTAATTTCTCTGTTCACAATTCTACCGTGTTGTGTTGCGTAAAATGTCCTCCGGGTCGTGTTTTCTTCTGGAAATAAAAAAATACTGAAGTAACTTTCGGGAACAGCGGGGAATATGTGTTAAAAATACATTTTTTTCTTCTTCTGGGCACCCTAATAACTCAGTTGGTAGAGCAGGAGTTTTAAACATTTTCTTCTCCTTGACGCAGCGGGCCCGGGTTCGACTCCGACCGGCGGCCCTTTGCTCCCTGTCGTTCCCCCCTTCTATCCGTTTTCACTTCTTCAGCTGTCCTGTCATTAAAGCACTGAAATGCACCAACAAAAAATCTTTTTTTAATTTTTAAAAAAATATATATTTTTCCTTGTACTGCCAATTAACACTTGATATGTGTAAATATGCTGAGTTGGCGAAGTAGGATTCGAGGTCATTGCCAAGTAAATGTTTAATTGATAACTAGCTAATCTTATCGGGATTCATTCGGTCCTCTGTAAGAGCACACGTAACGCTATGTCAAACTTGTGTCCAAAGTCCGTTGGACAAGTTAGCTAGTTAGCTGTCCCATGTACCAGCTAACGGTAATTCGAGCTGATTTTTTTTCCCCCGATACCGTCCGTTGGTTGTCCTTGTAAAGTAAGCAGTACGTGCCAAACTCCATTTCAAAAAGTGATAACGTTAGCTAGTTCAATGCTCCCTTATTCTCTGGTGAATGGGACAGTAAGCTAACGGAGAGTTAATAGATTTTGGGGTCTCGGCTATAGTTTTTAGCAATATAATATAAGCCGAATTGACCAATAGACAGAAAGTATTATTGTAAAACGAGTTGTTCTCCGCTATACATGGCAGAAATGTACCAACATGTAACCTTTTAAAAGAACGTCGATGTAACCTTCCATAATGGTCACATATCATGGACAAGTACATGTCACGTACACAGTAATGTAGACCGAGACCTTACAGTGGTAAGACAATGCTAAATGTAGGTTTTTTCGGTCTTTAGGTGTGTGTCTGATAACCAACCACAACTGAACTGTAGCCTCTGGGCAGAGGGGCCCCTCCAACAATATCCCATTGTGTTTTCCATGCACCAGTCATAGTCCACATGGACACATACGTGACATGCCACAGGTGGACAGTGGAGGACAATTGCACCATGTCACAATGTATAATGATGTCAATTAGATTTCATTGGGATTTGTAGTGAGTCTATGAATTTTCATACTCGGCTCATGTGTTTTTTTGCAATATATTTATTTGACATCTACTGTAATGTCTTTTTCATGGTTTTCTCTTTGCGGTATAGATGTGTATTTTTGGCAAAAATAAAGTCACACTTTTGGTATGATACATGAATACATGCATATAATGGAAGAAAATGTATAATAACAAGGTGCATTAAAGTTATTTTTGCACTAAATTATCGTGATTGTGTACATTGAGGAAAAAGTGACTGCTTTTGAAAACAATAACTGATCGAATGTTTGAATGGCAAAAAATGGGATGTAGTGTACAAAAAGTAATTTCTCCTTAAACCCTATTCAATTTTTGTAATGTATATTGAATGGTGTTGTCAGGTTAACTGTTTTTTATCAAATATTTTATATAATTGTCTGGACAAACCTGATTCTGACAGTAACAGAAAATATGGAGCCCCAATCAGAGCCTAACACAAAACTAGAGGCTATACCAACACACCCCAAAAAACTAACATGGTGCAGAACTGATTCCCCTCCAGAACTGTGTCAAATTTAATTTCAGTGTCACATCTCTCAATATGGCAGTTATAGTAATGATTGCAACAAAGAGCCATTCATAGTGCCATTCTATAAACAGGAAACCTAATATCATACAGTTGGATAGTGCCACTGTATATCACTGCCTAACCCATGATAGTTGGTGTCTGGACTTTCCGGTAAATGGACCAGAACACCGAGGGACCACAGAGTCAACGTTCACAGGGAGAACCAGTCCTGCTTCTTTTTTACCAACACAAACAGTCCTTTTGACTTAAAAGGCATGTTTAAGGATCCCTTTTAATTCTGAGTAATGTGTTTTGGGCTAAGACATTATGAAAAGATCTTGTGTCAGAGTACTATAGAAGTTAAAGTTGGGTCATACCATCTTAAATCAGATATTTTTTACCAGTAACTTCATGTTACATGAAACCAAAAGAGAAATTCTGCAAAATACTTTTGCTGCATTGTGAGGATTGCTGAGTTTTTTGGGGGAATTCTGTTACTGTCAACCCTAACATCTTAGAAGTGGCACAGGCATGTTTTCATGGGGTGCAAAATGGATAGTTTTGGGGCCCCGGGCAGTCCCCATAAGTACGTTCACATGGACGTTTCCACACTTGCAGGTTAAAATACAGTATGCCTGATTATGTGCCAAATTTCTCGGGTTCTGACATGAACAGAATCCGATATAAGACAATTATGGCAAGCCGAGGTTGACATTTGCGGCCATTTTGGGATGCCAAAATGAATCTGTCGATTAGTTGGGGGTCAAACCTATGACAAATTTCCCAGTGGCAAACTATGCGAAAAACATTCAGCTAAATATATTTACAGAAGTGAGTTTTTTGGTCTCAAACAGCATAAACATGAACTAAATCTAAACCATCTGATTGGACCCAGTATGCATCGAAAAGACTGATTTTAAAAATAAATGAATATACAGTAACTCTCAGCGGCCACGGGTTTGACTCATGTCACCCCCCCCCACCCTCTTTTCTCTCATATTTAAACTGTCTACAGAAATAGAGACCTAAAACGCCCAAAGACTAGTCGTTAAAAAAACAATATCATACAGCATATGTAGTTTGTATGGCATAATGTGGAACTACTCCATCTGTGTTTTTCAGTGCATCGTGTTTGCGCCAGAAAAAATCCCGTTTGAGTACCTCGGGCTGTTTGGCAGCTTCTGCGGACACCTTGTGGATAACTATGCCGGCATTATGTACACGGGGTAAGTGATCAGAAGGGAACACTGTGCTGTAGTCTTGTTTCCTTAACCCTCATGTTGTCCTCGGCTCAAAATGACCCGTTGTCCTATATCAGTCTTCTTATTAATTACCCAAGACAACATGATTGATTCCACACAACGCTCTTTGGCAAGTACAAATCTCTACTTTCATTCATTTTGGGGCGTCTTACTCAATTTTACAGCATTTGAAATAAAAATTGAAGTGGTTTTGAAATAGTATTGAGTAAAAGTTGACATATTACAGTCTGTGATTATCCATCAACATCCATTCCTTTAATTTGAGTCAAAAATAATTCCTAATTTCTGCTTTTCTAACTCAAACATTTGTTATATTTTCCTATAAATTAGGTTTATTGACCATAAATTCAAAATAAAGTTAATAAATGTTATGTAGTGTTGAAATAGTAGTGACGAACATTGACAAAAAGCATCAAAAGTGTTGAAAAAGAGACAAATACATAAGAAAAAGTTAAAAACATGGATAAAAAGTTTCAATTTTGACGGGAAGACAACTCGAGGGTTAAAGCATAACTCTCGCCAAAATGCAACCTAGGGTGTTTTCGTGGATGTACCAGAGCATAATTAGGACTGTAGCGCAACTTTGAAGGTTTACTGTATTTTTGGTTTCAGTTAAATGGTCTTTTTGGGAGAGCTAGGAGCGCTACTATGATAGCATCAAAATGAACATTTTTAACACACCAAGAAGCCTCGACTCAACATGAGACTTTGCTCCAAGTATCACCAGGGGCTCTACACATGAACTCGGCATGAGAACATTGTTAGCTTCCTTGCAACACCTGATGATGAATACCCGCGCTGGGCCTTGCTCTCTGCGCTCTGCTCTTGCTAGGTGCACAGAGAGCAAATCGCTTACATGTTGTCGGCTTTAGAGTAATTAGGACGTGCAGGGACTTTGAATGACGCCTTCAGCTTTGACGGTTCTCACACGCTCCAATAAATGTGAATCTGAGATTTTGCCTCATTAGAATGAAAGGAAAGCACCAGAGCTGCATCAATGCCAATCAAATGATGTGCAAAGTACCCACACAGGGCTGAAATAATCTGTTTAATCAACTTAGTGCCCCCCCCCCTTCATTTACAGATCGTTCCCAGCACTTCCACTGGTAGAGCACTCCACTAATTAGTCCCATGACTGCTGTAGCACCAGAAGAAAAGATAATGTTTAGTTGTTGTTTCACTCATGGGACACATGACAGCCGTTAAAGGGGTGCTATGCCGTTTGGACCATTTCTTTGGTTTTTTTCTCTGACCCCTCCCCCGGTCAGTCTACCGTTTCCTCTCTCTCTGTTCCTCCGACTACGCTTTCCTAGCTTTCTACTTCTTTTTTTGCTTTCTCAGCCATGAAAGTAATGTGGAAAACTCCATCGCTACCTTGCTGACCATGAACTCCAAAATAAAACAAATGAACTTTTGTTGGCGCGTTTTCCGACGTTTTATTCTGTGCTTTTTCACACTTTTAAAAACTTTTTTACGCTTTTTTTTTTTTAATTCATGGTCAATGAACCGAATTTAAATGACTTTCTACCTTTAATTTTTTTGTTTAAAAAAACAAAAACACAGAAATTATCAAGTATTTTGACTTATAGTTAAGATCACAGGACCATTTCATTTATTTTTTTTATACTATAACATTTAATAAAACACCCAACATTGAATGGAAGTTATTATTCATTTTAACTGCAAGAGTTAAAACATCCATCCATGGTATTTTGGGGCAATTTGGATTAAAGAAACCCATATTTCTGATATAAAAAAGTTTAAAAATGGGTCAAATATGACCCGAGGAAAACACAAGGTTAAGGTAAATTAAGCTAAAAAACAACCCTCTATAGTTCCCCTTTAAGCCTGAGTTCAGTGTTTGATATTTGTGAAGTGGTGAATCTGTTTCTAGGTCGTGTTAATTCAGCACTGAGTGATGGAAAAAACTACAAATACACAAAAACATGAATTAAGTTCCCTGACAATACATTTAGAAGAAGAAGAAAAAAAAGGCCGGCTGTTATTATTTATGGAGAAACGAGAAATAGATGGATAATAAAATGCCTTTGAAGTATTAGATTATTCGATATTTCTTTCTCTTACAGGTGGTGGGCCGCCTTCGCTATCCATGTTTTTGAAGCTCTTGTTGCGTTGAGGGTGTGCAGGTAAGAAACTAAATGTCCACTAGGTGGTGACGTCACCCCATTTTTACAAATTTGTTTGCCTCAACTTGTATTAGGAAATTGGGCCTCATAAAAAGCTCCATTTTGATTTGATTGACTTTATTGTCCACCTCAAAGGCTCAAACAATACACACCATAGCACAGAAAATACACTATTCACATTCATACAGGGTTTTTACTGCATGGAGGATTTTATTTTTTTTATTTTTTATTTATACTCTTTATTGGGGGAAATTACAGTTTACACTCTGTTTATTATTCTATTACACACTACACACATGCCTAAAACACACACACATGCTCAGGTCCTTTACATGCACTAATAGAGAGATGTCAGAGTGAGGGGGTTGCCAGTGCTGGACCAGCACCCTGAGCGGCCGAGGGGGGTACAGTGCCTTGCTCAAGAGCACCTTGGCAGTGCCCAGGAGGTGAACTGGCATCTCTCCAGCTGCCAGTTTTTGGTCAGAACGGGGACTTGAACCCGCGAGCCTCCGCTTTCCAACCCAACGATCTCCCTAGGGACTGAGCTACTGCCACCCCAACTTTAGTATTGAGAACGATACAATTTGAAATCCTCTCCAAAATATGTTTAAGAGCAGTTTATTTGAATATGACAGCTAACCTCAATTTTATCCCCCGAGTCAGGCTATACCTGACTCTCCTGGGGATTCATTTAAATATTAATATCATTTTTATTTAAACCAAATTTGTTAGAAATAACAGGAAAATGCATAGATTAAATGTTAATGGTTAAATGAGGTAACACAGACTCATTGCCATTACACACAGACTTTCATGCTTACCGCCCTGCGTAGTCACCCCCCAAAGACCGGTTCTGGGCCAGGGAACGCACTTATATATATATATATATATATATATCTCAAACTATGGGCCCTAGTTGAACACTCTAAGTCCAAAGTATGAAGCACATGGCGCAGGTGCGTTCAGGGCGCGTCTAAATCCACTTTTTCTAGTTGGATGGTCGGAAAAAAGGGTCTGTTTGAAAGGGTCTGAGTGTCGTCATTAAGTCATAGGTGTGTTTTGGGCGTAACATGCAATAAACCAATCAGAGGTCTTCACCCATTCCCTTTAACAGTCAGGTTCATTTGTAACTTGGCGTATTGCTATTAGGATGGCAGATTTGCACCCTAATATTTTTATTTTTTACTTTTGCATTTGTGTGTGCTGCTGCGCTATCGACTGGAGACCAGGTTTTTGTTGGTTAATGGCACGATCACTTCCCGCTGCCTCAAGATACAGTAGCAACGCGCCAAAAATGCACCTGAACACACCTCCCTGTAAGACCAGCACGCGCAGGGGCTCAAAGATGGGCACATTTGCTATTTAAATGACGTGGGTGCTGGGCTGTCTTAAAACAACATAGACCCTTGCGTCGCGGGTTTTGTGTCAGGTCTTTGCAACGCGCACCCGGTGCAAGATGGAGCCCTATGTATCAGTTATGGTTCCACGGGTCCTGGAAATCCATGAAAGTTTGTGAAGGCCTTGTAAAGGCCTTAAAAAGAAAATAGACAAATAGACATGGGTCATTGAAAGCGCTAGAATTGATTTTTGTGATTTGATGTTTTACTTATTTATTTTATTTTTTTGGAGGCCACAGTTTCGGAGACAAAAGAAGGGTTTTAAAGAGCATTACAGCGTTTATATTGTTTGCTGGGCTGTGTTAGAGAAGGCAAGAGACCACGCAGTCAGCCGTCACTGTAACAGTGGTCCCACATTCCAGCCTCTCACTCTCATTATGTTGTGTGTGAGCTTCTGTAAAGCCTGCTCATTCTCATTATGAAGATTCTCAGTTATGAACCATGATCCAGGTCTCAGACTACGCCGCATTGGGTCTTTTTTAAATTTGAGGGAAATAAACATCCAGAAGCTGCCTTTTCTTACTTCATGCTTCATTTGAAGTATGCTACTGACAAAAAATAAGACTCTTTGAAACCCAACATATATTACAAGCACCTCAGATAAGCATTTATGACCACTATTCCTCACATTGTATTGAAGTAATGCCATTTGTTTCTCCCCCACTTAGTGGTCAATTTGTCAATATTTGAGGTTTTTAAGGTTTTAGTGGCAAATGATTCTAAATGAAGGGCATTGGGGCTAGAATTTGGACAATGAAGCTGCTTCTAGCTGGACTTTTATTCATTGTTTGTTCCCTGTGTGTGTGTGTGTGTGTGTGTGTGTGTGTGTGTGTGTGTGTCCCACAGTAACAAAGGCATCAGCAGCCCGGCTGCTCGCTGCCTGTGGTTCGTCCAGACCTTTCTGTTCGGCTTCGCCTCCCTCGGCTTGCTCCTCAAGTACGACCCCGAGCGTCCCAAACAGCCCTGACGAAGCCCACGCAACAACACCGCGTAAACCCAATCCAGGAAAATCAATCGCTTCCTGTGCGCCTCTTCTTCTTCTTCCACTGTCTTTGGGATATGGGATCCCGCTGAGGGTGCAAGTGGAGCAAGACATCTGAGCCTTTTTCTTTTCTACTGTTTCTTTTATCATTCAAGTTTGGAGGTGAAGACATATCTTTGATAGACACACTACTTTAGTTTTTCCTACTAAGTTTACACTACTTTCTGTTTCCTATGAAACGGTACATTTCATTCCATAGATTTTTATAGATAAACTATAACATTAATCCATTATTTAAGCACCAGAGTTCTCAGAATCAATCTGCCGAGGGCTGAATCTTTAGTGCAATAAAAGGGGACTCTTTTGAAATGATTTTGTACTCTGATGATGTTTCCGTGCAGCCTGGGTGATGACCGCGTTATGGATATTGTCTCAGCTGCTGTGATGATGACATGTTGGCTGCAGGTGGCACGCTGCCGTCAGCCCCGAAACGTCCCCGGGGTAAACAGAAAGAGAGATGCTGCATGCTTTTTAAAACCACGTTTGCCTTTCACATACTGAAGTGCTTTGAATTCAACTAAATAAACTACAGACTGGAAGTTCTTAATGTTAACGCTGCAAAAATAAAGAGTGGTTTACAAAGTGCAATAAATGTGTTCCGATACATCATTTTTACTCCTCTTAAAATCCTATATTTCAATGAATTTTACTGAAGAATTCACTCAAAACACGTAAAAAAATAGATATATTAGCTCTGGACACAGAGTTCAGCTGAAAATCCCCATTTTCCTAACCTCTTCTTGCACTTTTATCAGATGAACTCAGGTATTCCAATTTATCATATTTAACACTGTATTTTTCATGAAAATATTTGTTCACATCATTTTATATTTTACAAAATTGTTCAAATATTTTTTAATACAATTAAAGTTAAAATCAGTTATTTTTAGTTTGCTAACTATTTGAACTGTTACATTCTTTAGCTACTTTTAAGCATTTATAAATACATTTTTGCTAAGTGTTTAGACTTCTCTGCTCATGGTTGTTAGTTTTAGATGATAATATACTAATGAAAACATCATTATTATTTTATTCAATTTCTGCCAAACCCCTAAATCCTGCACACTGGCCCTTTTAAAACCCTGAGGTCTATGATGTCATCGGTGACAACAAATCACATGTTTTACATCACATTCTCCAGATATATAAAGTATATCTCCACATAAACACAGTGCAGACGCTTACTTTTCAACGAGGTACTTTTCCAGCGATTGTAGGCCTTTTGGAAATATCTTCGTCCACCACAGAATTCCAGCGTCTTTTCCATTAAATCCGAGGGCTGTGACGATACACCAAACTTTGGTTTGATTGGGTTCACGATTTTTGACCCACGATTCGATACAATCGTGTGTGATTGGAACGCCAGTGTCCTTTTGGAGACTTTGCACCATAACTCCAAAACGATAAATCCACAACTGATCGGTTATTTATCCTCTTTTTGCATGAAAACATATCAATTTACTGGATGTAAGTCAGCACCTGACATAGTTACTTCCTGAATTCAGCAGAGTGTGTCGACCAATCAAATGCTGGCTTAATGACCATCTTCTTCTTTGGTGTTTTAAGGCAACGACAACTACAATGGGGCATAGGCTGCCACTTCCCTGACTGTGTAACTGCTGCTACATGTATCTAAAATGAAACAATGAACCGAAAAAAGGTAAAAAGAGAAAGGCTCGCTCAGAAAATAGATAAAACAAAGCAGATACAAGCAGGAGGGCCTTGTATGTAGTGTGTAGTGTGTATGTAGTGTGTATGTAGTGTTGTATGAGTGGGATTTTGGCCTCCTGATGTCTCATACAGTAGCAGAAAGAAAATGCATCGGAGATGGCACAACTAACATTTTGGATAAAAGTGTATGGACTTTTATGGGAAGAAAAACCTACATTGTTTTCCGTTTGTGTTAGGTACAGTGTTTCCTCTGATTGCCAAGATTTAGAGAACAATTTTTAAAAGCCAAAAGTCTTATTTCTTATTGTTATCCATGTGATTTCAATGTGTTTCTGTGAGATTCAATTTCTGTTTAGTTTTTTCTTCCAGTCATATTTCAATTTATACATTCATGTGACATCCCTGCTGCTGACATATAGTACTTCTGCTGTTCTTGTTGCAACTGACAACGGTTATTACTGAGACTTATAGAGTGTCAGGTTTAGCTCCATCATAGTGTCAAAAAACGTTAGCTGACAGTAGCTAGCTCAGAGATTATCGGCTAATAAAATTACTGATTAAGCAGGGAGGGTGGGTTGCATGGTGCTGTATCCGTGTCACATTCTCATCAGGGGCTGAGCCCCCCTAAAGGTCTGATCCTAGAATCGCCCCTGTTACACAAGGAACCCAGGCAAACCAAAGATTGGAAAAGAATGGCTTCAGACCTGGAGCGTTAATGTTATTTACACATCCAGCAGACACAGAGGAACATTAGCATGTATTAGAAGTTGTGTTTCAAGCAGACTGAAGAACCTGAGGCTGAATGAGGCTGAACCAGTAGCCCAGGGTCATGATGTCCTCTGCTTACGGACTTAGGAGCATTAGCCCGTCTTAAACAGCCCAGTCTCCACTAGAGCTGTCTCTAGCCATTAATCTGGCCATTGGGCACTATGAAAACAACTTACTTCCACATCCGCCCTCACTTTTACTTTAGAGAAATTACACCAACCAATAAGAGAAAGAAGTAGAGAAGATTACTATATATATATATATATATATATATATATATATATACATTTATTTTCTCCCAAACCATCAGAACATATCCTAGAATTACTCCTTTTTATTTGGAGATCGCTTACTTGGATTTATTTCTAGCATCTCGGACAGTATAAATACAGAAATATATACAACAGTTTAAAAACAATATGGATTGAAATATACATATATTTTATGCTGGTGGGTTATGGAGCTAGAAAGAGAGCACTATAAGCCGTTACTGTATCTACAGTGCACAATTCCTTGTCTGTCATTAAGCTATTAGAACTTTATTAATCTTCTGAATGCAGTCTAACCACTTTACTGTAATTACTGGGTGTCATAATTAAAGAATTATAGCAGCAAGTACTAGAAGTAATATGAATAGTATTTGCTACATAATCTCAAGGCTTTTCTTTATACACTTAGGTTTGCTTAACAGTGATTCCTATAACAGAGTTCATACTGTGTATATTATAGTAGTGTATGTTACAGGATGTGTGTGTACACGTCATCTCACAATTCATGAATGTGTCATTTCGAGTTTTTTTTTATAGTGTTAATGTGTTCATGTTGTAATTGGGATCACCGATCCAGCCAGCATATGGACGGGTAGCGCTCACTCAGCGTCTTGCGCAGATGATTGCTCTGTGTCTTATCCCTGGTTTCCACCACACACTCCACCTGCCGAAACACACACAAACACACACAGTTACATAACACCCACTAGAATAAAGGAAGAGAGCGCGTCGCTGGTTAATTATGCAACACCTTTCACCTTTCGACGCGGCTGGTAAATAAACAGTGTGGTGCCAATTTGTCACTGCGACTGCAAAGGCTACCCTGAAGAACCAGGACACAATGAGACACGATAGAATAAGGCATCTCTCGTATCAAGACAGAACAATTTCTTCAAGAAGATTATTGAATTATGTATCTTTGCATCAGAGTCTAGGCTTTTTTTCATTTGTTTCAAGGTAAATGCGATTTTACCTTACTTAACCCTTGTGTTGTCTTCCCGTCAACATTGGAAAAAACGTAGGCCTACTTTTGTTTTCTTCTCAGCGTTTTTCTAGCATTTTCCAGATGTTTTGGTTCCTTTTTCGTAGCTTTTTTCAAAAAAAAAAGTACGCTTTTCCCAACCGTTTGTCACTTTTTCCGCCCTTTTTGATGATTATATCAACATCCCATATTTCGGATTTAAAAAACTTTAAAAAAAGGTAAAGTTTGACCCGGGGACAACATAAGGGTTAAATTATTGTAATCGGTTTAAGATAGGAAAGAGGGGGGGCGACATACAGCAAAGGCCCACAGGTCAGTTTCAAACCAGGGCCGCTGCCAAGGACTCAGCCTACATGGGGCGCACACTCTAATGAGTAAGCTAGGGGTCGCACTGAGGTGAATACGATTTTAAAATGAGACTATGTAGTTTTTGCTAAACAGCAACGAATGCTAAAATGCTAAAACTTTGTGCGGCGGCCATGTGGTTGGGTTTAGGAATCAAAAAACCAGTTGGGTTTAGGAAACTAAGAACCGGATTGGTTTAGGAAACTAAAAAACGTCCGGTTGGGTTTAGGAAAAGAAGAACCGGCTGGGTTTAGGAAACTAAAACCCCTCCGGTTGGGTTCAGGAAATGAAGAACTGGCTGGGTTTAGGAAACTAAGAACCGGTTGGGTTTAGGAAACTAAAACCGGCCAGTTGGGTTTAGGAAATGGAGCACTGGCTGGGTTTAGGAAACTAAGAACCGGTTGGGTTTAGGAAACTAAAAACCGGCCGGTTGGGTTTAGGAAATGAAGAACTGGCTGGGTTTAGGAAACTTAGAACCGGTTGGTTGGGTTTAGGAAATAAAGACGTTGTAAAATCATCGTTATTTGAAGTCAAAATGTTTGCAGACGACGAACACTGTGTTTTTGTTTTATTTCGGTACAAGTTGCTCAGTTGACTCGGACTGTTACAGTTAGCCTCTATTATGCTTTCCATGCTGCCGACTGGTCTGGGCGAAGTCATGTGTTAGAACGTTTTATAGGAGAAAGTAGGACTATAAACAGGAATAAATTATCAAAATTATGGCCATGGTAAAAATAAGCCTTCAGAATTTTGATGTTGATACATTTTCAATTAATCGTCCTGACCCCACTCTGAGCAATACAACAGGACACTTCTTTGAAGCGTCCATGGTTCTTCACATTCCACATTATGACTTAAAGCTTATAAACACACCGAAGTCTGAAGCACGGCTTCCCAACTTTGGAAATGGGAAAATCCAAGTAGCCTTTGAATGCAGCATTACAGTAACACAAGTAGAGTCCTAAAGTCTGCAAACTGACTCAGCACTGCCAGTGCAATTATATATCTACAGTATGCTAGCACTCGTAAACATTAGCCAACATGAGCTAGCTGCTCACACCAGACAAAGTAATTCAAATGCATTGCATTTCTTTTTTTATGATCAAATGTGTTTATATTTTCCATATTTCCTATATTTCTCAGCAGATTTTCAATGTTGTATTCTGATAAAATGAACACCCCTGGCACCCCCTGACTGTTTATTGGTTCCCCCTGACAGTTTATTGGTTCCTTTCCCATTGGTAAAATATTCTGGAATTGCCCCTGCCGCATACCTATGCTACAAAACACAGCATAGATATCTCTCTATTTCACTTGATTTGTATTTTTGTCCCTCTGAGTCACACAATTTTGTCCTGCCAACTCAAAGCCATGAGTTCCAAATAAAGAAGATGAGTGGATTGAAGAGCAGGAGAAGGAGGAAAAAGAACAAGGGGAAGATGAGAGATTAGTCGCCTACCTTTGCCTTGAAGAGGTCTGACTTGTCACTTTGTCTCCGATGGCAGACGTCCAACAACCTGGGAGGAAAAGACAAATGGAAGGCAACGAATCAAGGAACATTAAACATTAAAATATATTGGACCTTAGTCTGAAGCAACTGAGTAAAAGATCTTTAAATGAACGGGTGTTGACCCTACCTGACGTCCTCTCTGGACAGGACGTCCAGCAGCTTAGCCATGTCTCCTGGCCATTCTCCCAGCTTCACAGAGAACTTACTGACCCGATCGTCCAGCACCAGGGCTCGGTCCACACACTGCCTCATCAGCTCCAGCTCCATGTTAGCGCTGCTCACCACTACAGCGACCCTACAGCACACACACATACACACACACACACACACATTGAGGAACTCTTGTTTAATCTGTAGCCGAATGGATTAGCTCTGCTGACATCACTGTCATGCAAACAGCTTCTCAGGCATGAAAAATGTCTCAGCCCTCGCAGTTAGGACCATATTCAATATGACACATAATTTAAGAAAAACTACACACATGGTCCTTCTATGCTGCTGTCTGTTCCTGACGTCTGTCAGTGCATTTCCCAAAAGGGCTCAGTCAGGTTCAGTGATATTAACAAGTCTGACCCACTTTTTGCCTTTCAGTTCCGGTAGTTGTCCAGCCAAGATGGCAGCCAGTCCCATGGCTCCCTCAGTATCAACAGTGGAGCGTTCAAACTCCTGAAACCGCAGCATTGCAACCAGAAGGTCCTCTTCACTGTGTTTGCAGAAGCAAAGAAAGCAAAAAAAAGGGCACAGCAGCCTTTCAATTAAATATCACAATAAGAAAGCATTCCCACAATCCGTTACTTAATGAGGTTTGATATGAGAAGATTTGGTCAAAAGATGGCTAATAACAGTCAGGAAAGCATAATCTGAATTTTAATAGTTTAATAAATTTTTTTTACACGCTAGATAGTAAAACCTTTCCAAGTGCTGTGGAGATGCAGTACCTGACAGTGATGACTTTATCTACTAGTTTCTTTGCCAGCTGGAAGGTGTTAACACCCAGGGAACGCTCCATGAGATCTGAGAAGAGACAGAAGATCAACATACAATCAGTTACTGCTGGAGAGAAATCATGAAGGCTTATGTGTAGATATTAATGCATTTCAGGCAACATCCATGAGCCAGTTCTGTACTACGTGTCTGGAAACAGAACCAACTAGTAACTTTTTAACTGAGCTTACCTCCATAGAGTTTTTTATTGGGGTTGCTGTGCAGGTCTTTGATTGGACTGTCGGTTTTCAGAGATTGTAGCAGCAGAGGGAAACCTTCTGGTTCAACTCCCTGTTGGAGAAAGCCCATGTAGTGTCACCATACTACCACATTAATTAACAAGAGTCTACAGCCATGCTAGCCTCTGCGAGGCTATGCTTAGACACAACGGTGTTTTGGGCTAAATGCTAAACCACAGCAGCAATGCTAGCTTCTGCGAGGCTATGCTTAGACACAACGGTGTTTTGAGCTAAATGCTAAGCCACAGCAGCCATGCTAGCTTCTGCGAGGCTATGCTTAGAAACAACGGTGTTTTGAGCTAAATGCTAAGGCACAGCAGCCATGCTAGCTTATGTGAGGCCATGCTTAGACACAACAGTGCTTTGAGCTAAATGCTAAGGCACAGCAGCCATGCTAGCTTCTGTGAGGCTATGCTTAAACACAACGGTGCTTTGAGCTAAATGCTAAGACACAACAGCCATGCTAGCTTCTGTGAGGCTATGCTTAGACACTACGGTGCTTTGAGCTAAATGCTAAGGCACAGCAGCCATGCTAGCTTCTGTGAGGCTATGCTTAGACACATCAGTGCTTTGAGCTAAATGCTAACGTAAGCAACAAATTTAAATGACAGAACACTGCTGTGTTAAGTTTGGCATGTACAATATGCTTACCATTGTCACCATTTTGGTGTAACATGTTAGCGTGCTAATATTTGCTAATAAGCACCAAACACCAAGAACAGCTGAGGCTTTTAGATTTGCAGGTAGAGCTGGGCAACATATCGATATAATATATCAATTTTGTGATATGAGAATATTGTCTTAGATTTTGGATATTGTAATATCGTAATATGGCATGAGAGTTGTCTTTTCCTGGTTTTAAAGGCTACATATTATGTCATTATGAATTTACAAGACTGTAACTGTTCTATTATTTGCCTTTACCCACTTAGTTTTTATATTCAAGTTATATCTAAGATTCATTATCAAAAATCACATTATGTAAATATTTTGTGAAAGCACCAATAGTCAACACTAGGCTACAATATCGTTGCGGTATTGATTTCGAGGTATGTGGTAAAAAATATTGTAATATTTGATTTTCTTGCCTAGCCCTATTTGCAGGTATGTTGTCATAAACCAAAGTATTTGAAAAATTATTTTTTGACCTGATGGTGGCAGTGATGAAAAAGTAAAAGGATTACCAAAGTTTTAAAAAATATTCTAAGGAGGACATGACTGTCTTTACCTATTTTCACAGCAATCCATCAAACATTTTTTAAGATATTTCAGTCCAGACCAAAGTGGTGGATCTACCAATCAACCCACAAAACAATGCCATCTACAGAGGCGCTAGTGTGTTCAAAAATATTATGTTTCAATCCCAAAATTCATTATGCCTATTCTCCATAATCTACATGTTCTCTTTTATGATACAAGCAGAATCCAGGTCATTGAATGCATGACCTCCTTATTTCATATTCACCTAGAAATTGTACTATTCAGACTTAATTTCAAAATAGAATTGCTCATGGAAGTATTCTGCCGACTGTAATTACATGCGCTACACCTTCAATCATGGCTGTGTTATAAAATCGTCTTCAATACTATCCATGAATAAAATGTGAATAAATTGTATGATTACTATGATGAAAAACGGACGATCTCTGCAGGTAGCCTAATCAGCCTCTGCGTTGCATTTTATAATGTTCACTACATAAATGTGACAGTTAACTTGACTTCCTCATACATTTAGGGCTATTTTTGTTTGACTGAAAAAAAGACCGTAGTGTTCCTCCAGAGTAAACAAAGCTAAAGCTGCCTGAGTTTCAGCTGTTCATAGCAGAACAAGGGAAACACTTAAAATACATTTATCTAGTTAGGAAGGAAATGCAAATGGAATGGAAAAAAAACACTTGGATCAACACCAGGGAGGTGTAGGAGGAGACTCATCTTTCCAATACAAGTACAAGTAGCCTAAGGGTGTTTGGGAAATGTGGCCTCATTTTTAGAAACAGCACTAAACACCACTGGTGTGAGATAGAGGAAACTCATCCTATACAGTATAGGTGTTGTGGTTCAACAGATGTCTATAGACTCTAAAATCTCATTTCTGAGCGATTACTTACTATGACGAGAACTTTTGAGTTGAGGTGTTTGATGGCTGCAGCTGTACCGGCCAGTAGGCCATACTGTCCAGCTGCAGGAACAACCACTGCATCCAGTTTGGAAACTTGCTCATAGATCTCCATGCCAACAGTGCCCATACCTGCCAGGTACGCTGCACTTTCATCTCTGGACGTCAGAAACCAGAGAGAGAAGGAAAAATAATGAATCGGGTGAAAATGATCAGCTGACTCCATGGGTGTCCTTTGTTAAACCACTCTTATCTTTGCAGACTTTGTTTCAGCAGATAAAAGAAGTTAGTTTTTTTTCTTTATGTCAAAACCTACTTTGCCCACAATGCAACTCAACTGCAGATCAGAGATTGGGTTGTGTTAGGGTAGGTTAACTCTTCTAGCCACAAGCAGAGATGAAGAGCAGGCTATACTTCTTTCTAACTCCATCCTACAAGATTTCTATTCATTTTCAAACGCTGACTCGCTTGACATCATTTGAGGCAAATTATCCAAAAATATCAACATATTTGCCTGTCAAATATGCAAACTACAAGTGAATTTATTCTTCAATTCACATTCTTTTTAACCAAACTTCTACCGGTTGATGGCTGAGAACAACACTACAGTGAAATGTTAGAGTGAGTATGAGTGGGACTGACTCTTCCAGGTAGAGGTATCCGTTCTCCAGGGCCAGATAGCTGGCATGGTTCTGGGAGTCGTGGCCGTTGATGCCGTAGGAGATGACCATGGCGCCGTAGTCTCTGTAGATCCGGAGGCGAGGCGAGGAGCAGCATGACGGCATGATGACAAACACAGGGATCTTCAGCTCCACCGCATGGTGAGCCACGGCCATGGAGAAGTTACAGTCGGTAGCCACGATCACGCCCTTCCTCTGCTGAGCCTGGGGGGACGAAAACATGCTGAGCATATAGTTACATATAATAAATATGGACACACAGCCAGCATCACTGGCCAGCATTTCAGAGTACTACAAAACACTTGAAAACTGAGGCCTTCCATGTCAAATTGCCTCTCTCCCAAGCCAGCGTTTCTCAATATCTGGACCACAATTCTTATAATCCCTAATGCGTCCCGTCCCAAAGAAGATCTTTGTCTTCTCAATCCATCACCCCTTGTCCTCGCCATAACTAAAAATAGCCTACACCTAAAAAAAACCAGAAGCAAAGCTTCGTTGGTAGTCCATTTGTACTGTTTTTTAAAGATTTCCCCTTTATTATATTGGATAGACAGGAAAGGGGGAGAGATAGGGGATGACACACAGCAAAGACCCGCAGGTTGGAGCCCAACCTGGGCCCCTACAGGACTCAGCCTACATGGGGTGAGCCCTCTTACTGGGTGAGCTAGAAGCCGCCCCCATAATGTCGACAATGATTGAAATTCAGGGAAATCTGACTCAATTGCTCATAGACGTACAGTATAAACCTGCAAAGCCACTGCCAATTAAAGCTGCACTCAGACTATTTTTAACCCTACATCACAGTAATGGTCAGTTAACACACGTGTCTGCACGAACACACACATACGGTAGTGAATCACACTAGCTGTGACCTCACACACAGGACGGATCCTCCTCTCTCTCTCTCTCTCTCTGTCTCTTTGTCACCTGTGTGAGGGAGGTGAGCAGGTACAAGACTCCTCTTTCCTTCACAGAGCCTGTGTAGTGCAGGTGTTCCTTTTTCAGGTAGATGTCCATCCCGTACTGTTTGGACAGTCTGGAGTACTGCACACACACACAAAAGAAGTAGCATGTCACTGTAATAGCAGCTCTACGTTTATCTTTATAAGTGATCTGAACTTTAAAGTCGGTCAAAAACTATTACTTTGTGATGTTATTCACTGAAACCCAACAACTGAATGAAACAAAATGACAAATAAAATGAATTTAGCCTCTTTTGTCCATTCATTTTAGTCCTTACTTTGACACTGTTTGTGGGTTTCCGAGACATTGGAACATTTTTGGACTTTCTTTCCCACCACATCACTTTAAACTATGTGAGGTCATGCTCTGCTAGCGTACCGTGCAGGGCGTCTTCTGTATCACTGTCTGGATCCTGAAGGCCGCCGCGCTGATGTCCTCAAAGCGGAGAAACGGGACAAGAGGCCTGTCGACGATCCGGAACTCGCTGAGGCGTCTGATTTTAGGGGGGTCCATGAGCTTGATCTCAGGACCCCCCACCACCTTGGTGTCATAGACCTTCACGTCCCCATTGAAAAGCTCCTCCTCACCAAAGTCCTTCAGCCGCTCCGGTTCTATGAGGGTGGCTCTGCTACTCACAGTGCCGTTACTGACGGGGCCACATTTGTAAGAGGCGCCAGGCTGACTGGGGCCCAGATGTAACTCATCTCTGAGAAAGAAAACAACAAACAGATGATATGTTAAAATTTAAAATCATGTAAACTGAACGGTACTTTAGCTAATTGAATTAGGTGGATTATAATTTGGGATGTACCCTACTCTACTTGATTACAGTTTGTTTCAAAAAGGCAAATGACAAAATAATCGTTACGTAATCGTTGTAGTGAATTAGATCGAAACAAGGACCCAAGAAACTGACTTTAGTTACTTCCTACCTAATCTATGTAGTTGATCATTTACAGATGATAGACTTCCAGAAATGTTATTTTCACTCAGAGAAATCTGGTGGGGGAAAGTGGACTGTATGATGAAATGTTTGCAAATACATTGAAACAGAAGTAGCCCTTAGATAAGTCAGAGTGAAAGAGATCAAGTCACCATGAGTTTATGTCTCACTGGGATATGAACCAGAATATAAAGCAGGGATGTCTATTTGTTGCCTCCAACAATATCAGTGCAAGTGAAAATCCTATTGCTTCACTTTCACCTACTGCCCTCAGGGCCAAGGTACAGAGTCCCATGTACAAAGAAAAAATCCTTTGTCCCTGTTGCCATACAGTATCCTAATAAGTAAGGACAGACGCTTCTTGAAGCCTGCTTTTTACCTCAGCACACATCCTTTATGTGTATTTATTTCATCTTGAGTCATCACCATCGAGTACGTGGTTCTCCTAATGTAGTTTCTATTGTGTGTAAGTGTGATTTGATGTGTCCTGCCTGGCTGTGATATGATGTTTTTTAATGTACCCTTTAGAAGCAGCTTTGCAAATGCAAACCAAAGACAAATTTCTGCCTGTTACATGCAAAAACTAGTCAATTATTATGTGTTCTAAACTCGTTCCTGAGAAAATGTTTTTTGATGATAACGGGGTGTCATCAGCATACAGTGTTAGAGCTGCAAGAAAGTTGATTTGTTTAACTTGCAAAGTCCAAAATAAATTCCCATTATGCACCGCAACTGTCATTCAGATCCACCAGTCCTATTAACAATTGAGATTGGGTGTAAGTGACATTTTTGGATAATTCCTGAACTGATTCAATTGAAAATAAACAGACCCTGGCATGAAGGAAACCGTATGTGAATGTTGCCCCAAACACAAAACCCCAATACCTCAGTCTAAGATGAATTGATTCACCTTTCATGCCAACCCAGTTTTCACTCACTGTGATGGATTACATCTAGAAGTCAATTTATAATTCATTGGGTCCTCTTTTTAGGGGACGCACAAACGATTAAAGTGTCAATTTAAGGCCAAAAGCAGAACAGTTTGATTTATAACAGCTTAGGAAATGGCCATTAAATATAATAACTAATCGACTCTGAGTGCGTGGTAGCGTAGAGTGGTTACAGTGTATGCCCTATTAGCGTAAAGGGTTCAAATCTGGCCTTGGGACTTTTGTTCCATGCCTTACTCCATGTCCTGCATTCTTATTCGGTCCACTTGGTCCACTTCCAAGAATTTGGAAAAAGCTTATTTAAATAGTTTAATTTCCTCCAAAACATACTGACTCTACTTTTATTTCTCAAGTGACATTGCACATTATTAACACAATATCATTAATAAATATCACAAAATGGGTAACAGCTAAGTTTGAATAAGGTTGTGCAGATCTACAGTGTGCGCAAAAAGTTGTGTCTTAGTGTTTTTTTCAACTGTTGTGCAAGCGTTGTGAGTCCAGAAAGAGGTGAATAACTGAAGAAGAGTACCTTTGAAAAGAATCCAGTGATGAAAATGCTTCAGGGTGAGCTTTTAGTGTGTTAACATACCAAGAGGCCACTGGGTGGAGCAGTTCTCCCAAACAACCATCTGAATCTGCCCCTCTGCAGAGAACATCCCAGTCTATTTATATCACAATGATCTGACATTACCAATACCGCAACCTTTCACCTCGTCCCCAGGGTCCATTACTGCCCTTTGCCCCACTTGTCAGTCACTTTCAGTCTGTTATTCAGGCACAGTGGGCTTTTAACACAACTGCAAACTGAAACATCCGAGGTTGCACCTGCGATCAGGGTACTTCGGTTCAAAAGCAGTTTTAAAGAGGGAAAACAGCAACCCGGCAGCTAGTGTTAGGCCTGAAAAATCCTCCACAAAAGACATGGTAAAAACAGCATCTTTAAATTGAAATTGGTCCAAAAAAATGAAACGTGAGGAAAAGCAAAAGGGAAGGAGACATTTCAGCCCCCCAGGCTTTCATCATTGCACTATGTCAGCTTTTTAACATCCTTTTAACGATGACTGACCTAGCTGTGATGCTTACTTTTCCTACTGGAACAACGTTCACATGAGAGGAGAAAATGTCTCCAAGCACTAAATGACCATGATTGTTGATGTTGCATTGTTGTAAGTGCAATTCCGCACATTTTTGTCATAAGGGCAAAGGCATGACAACTTTCTTGTCTGTTTTTATAGCCTACCAAGATACCCCAAGCAGCACCTGAACGTTTAGGTACTTTTTGTTCAAAATCATTCCAATGTGTTGAATCCTGACGATCATGGTATTCCATGTTGGCTAAGACCCTACTGTAGATGAGATATTGCACAAAGCAGTGGCTCAGTATTACACTAAAAGGAGTTGTGATCCACCTACCTCTTTAATACAATGCCACATCTTTCTCTAAATCTATGACAATTACCTGGGGACGAAGAGGAGAAGAAGGTAGACAACTATGCGAAGGAGCATGTCTACCAGGGTTTGGAAGGTTGGGAGTAGCTCTCCTCTAAAAGGAAGAGGAGCAGAGGAAGAGGAGGAAAGAGAAGACAGGGAGATGGAAGAGGAGGAGGCCATTTCTGCCCGGGACTTGGATGAAGCAGGGGAAGTTTTGGAGGGAACCATCTGTAGAGAAAGATGGTTGGAAGGGTGTTCGTGAAACGTTTGGGGATTGCAGCAGCCAAACGTGGATTTGGAAGACAAGTGTTGATTTCAAGTGCTGATTTCCTTTTGCATTTAAGGTGAGGGGGGAGTGGCAGAGGAAGAGATTGGAGATTTGAGGGTGTGCTTGATGGGGTAGGATGCAAACGAAGTGGAAAAGAAGGAACGGAAGTAATTGAAGAAGAGGCACTGAGGTTGTGGAGGCAGAAGTCATCTCTGTACCCTGGGCAAAGGGTAAATCTGACGCTACGGGGCTGAGCTGGTTAGGGAATCCAGGGGGGCTACATGTTATAGTTTCCCACCTCTGCCAGAAGGGGTCCTTCTCCTCACAGCCTTTAAGCGCAGGCCAGGGTGCGTACAAACGCTCAAGTCGCTCGCTTAAGTAGCTCGAGTAGAACAACTGGGCAGCAAAGTTCATCCTGATCGAAACACTGTCCTCCTGCAGTCCAACAAGTCTCTGTCCCCGAAACCCTCTTCTCCTTCGGCGGCTGTGGTGTGTCCCTTGGATAAGAGGACGCTGACTGAAGCTGCTCCCATGGTGTAACGTCCCCTGACCTATACCCCTCCCTCTTTCCCTTCCCAGAGGCTATTTAAGAAGGGATTACCCAGGGACACATGCATGGTAGCTCTGCAGCGTCCCTTCAATGGCCTGGCACCTCCCAAGCCTCTATTCCTGGTCCCAGACCGGGATTACTACCCCATTCTATGACGTTGTGCTAATCAGACAGTCTAAGTAGATAGATGCAGACTTAGGATTTATCTAGGGAGAAGTGATCTGGAAGCTCAACCACAGTGAAGAAACAACAATGAATGGAGGATCAGAAATGAAAGAAAGTGGGGTGGTGGGTGCCAGCAAGTTTGTGTCCAGAGAATTGCAGGATTGAATAATAATCTACAGAAATAGTGAAAAGGAGCCATAAGTAACTCTCATATCTCCATTTTTTATATCTAGAATCCAGATGCACCTCACCTCAAACTGCTCCATGAGATATATAAATGGTCAACAATGGACGGTTTTCTGTTGCAATCTGAAAGACACTGAAGCAGGATGTTGCTGCAGAAAAGCAAGGCGTCCCTGAATATAGAGCACATGTAGTAAACTGTAGAAAGAGACCATCCACACATAACAGAGACTTTAGGGAAAGTGGAGTAAGTCAAGATGATATTCAGCTCTGATCAGGTGTCCAACGTGTCCCTCAAATCTGATCTGAGGAGGGACAGTTATGCCCGCGTTCACTGGACAGGCTCCTTCTAAATAATGGTTGTGCCCCAACTCAAATCACTACAGGAATATATGTCAAATCAGAGATAATCCCTTCACCTGCAATGTCTCAAACCGAATTTGCAAGTAAATGAGACTCGTAAAGGAAGTGAAAAATGTGTTGCGCTTATCGCCTTAGCATACAAATAGTAACAAGTAAGTCAGAAGGAAATTAAGAGCTTTTCTTTTAACAGTCTAAAATCTCCAGTAGTGATTATCTGCTGATACCTGTCCACCCAGATTTGCCCCGGCAGATCTTACTGACTAGCTATAAGATGATCTGAGCTGAAATTAAATGAATTTAAAATAGCCAATACTTACAAATCGACACATAGTACATTTTTTATTGTTTGTTTTATCGGTAAAATGACACAATTTCAAGTCTAGTGGGCCCGTCCTGACCAGTCCACTGACTCTTCTTGTAAGCATAAATGCACATATTATGTAGAAGAAGTAAAAAATGTCAGATTTGAATGGTAGTAAATTGAAATCACGCCCCTCCTCTTTCACTGCATTGCACAGAGAAACAGAAGCCTACCTCTGAAACAACAGTTTGCTTGAGTTTGTCTCAAAAGGACATTGTGAGGAGCAGAGTGGAAGAGCAGCTCAAGTCAGCCATCATTCTGTCATCAACCCAGACACCTAGTCCTGCGCCAGTTTTCCCTCAACAAGTGCCAAGTAGTAAGAACACGTACGTCGCCGTTAATTCTGCCCTTTCCCCGTCAGCAGCAGCATGCGCCTTAGCACTTGATTCTCCAACTAAGACATCCACCCCATGTCAAAGCATGGATACCTGCAGCCATGCACGCAGCAAAGCAGATTCAAATATTTTAAATGGCCAAGAATGAATATGAACCATATTATAAAAGGCCACACAGGGGCTACAGGGGTCAACCAGAGGGGCACATTTTGACACGTCAAAATCCTACTTGTGAGTGTCCTATAAAAAAAAAACTATACAAACTAAAGCTGCCTGTATGCCTCTTTAAATATGCTTGTTGGGTGGTTTAACTGCATCACAAGGAGACATAAATCAATCAGAAAACTGGATAATAGAACCTTGATGTGGCAGAAAAGAGCTGCAGAATTTCAAAAGGGAGTGTTAGCCGGACAGCTGAAGCTATAATAGCGTGGAAAATGTAAAGTAATGGACCGTTGACGAGGAATATAGTTTTGTCAATGGAAGTTATAAATTCAAAATATGCACTTATACTCATTATTTGGAACCAATGGCACCATGTGATGTCCATCAAGCAGGCAGTAAAGATTTGGTACCAGTCTACTCATCCTGTCTTGAGTGAGCTGACCACATGACAAGGCTAAAAAAAAAAACTGGGAGTAGTGCTTTGAGTCGAGCTGTAAATAGTTTCTGTAAGTACAGCAAATGGACAATAGGATCAGGACACATTCAATGGAAACCAAAGGCCAGCTAATGACCTGTCTTCAAAGCAAAGGGTGGAGCTTTGTTTCTTTTGATGGAGACCGACTCCACACACACACACACACACACAGGCACACACCTCAGCCCAATGAGATTTACAGTAGCTGCTTAAAAAGAGGCAGAAAGGCAGTGTTTGCCAGGGGCCGGGCAGGTCCAGAAAGGTGACAACAACAAGGTTTAGTGAGGGCCACGTTCAGGTGAAGAAGACTGTTTCACTGGATGAAATGATGAAGGGTCCAGTGGTGGAAAGTAACTAAGTACATTAACCCAAGTAGGCTACCTTACTTAGGTACAAATCCACTTGAATAACTTTCATTAGGGCCCGAGCGCCAACAGTGGCAATGCAGGATTTTTACTTAAAGAGTATTTTTACAGTGTGGTATTAATACTTTTACTTAAGTAAATCATCTGAATACTTCTTCAACCACTGCATTTACTCAAGTACTGTACTTAACCCTTGTGTTGTCTTCACTTCGGGACCCTCTCGTGTATTTGGGGGTTTTGTAAACAATCCTGAAATCAAATTTTCCTTCATAATGTGTTCACAAATATTGTCTTTATCTCAATTTTAAACAATTGAGATAACATGTATGTTTAGGGATTGCATCAGTCTCTATTAGAACACAATTAAAAATGGAAGTTGTATTTTGTCTAAGGGTTATGATTCATGTTATAAATCCATTATGGAAAGAACATAAGTGGTCATATCCAGAATAATTTTCAGAATTGAGTCAGGAAAACATGTTTATCACAGAAAATAAGGCAATGACGTTGATTTTCAGGTACAAAAAAATATATTTGTACCATTTTTCTTCTTGTAAATATGTGTTCATTTGACTTGAATACCATACAAGGGTTAACTCAAGTAAAAGTACTAGTACCACACTCTGGACTTGTAGGTGGTTTTAAGGGTTAAGTACAAATGTTGAGGTACTTGTACTTTACTTGAGTCTTTTCATGGCACTTTCTGAGAAATGTTGTACTTTTTACTCCGCTCCATTCATCTGACAGCTTTAGTTACTAGTTAAAATACTAGTTAAGTTACAAATTAAGACTTCTATAGTTTATTAAATGCAATATTTTATTATAAAGTTATCTACCCAACAATAAAACCACCTCCAAGTCCAGCTGAAATAATTAGCCCATTAAATACAGAACAGTTTGGATTGTTTCCCGTTTCTAAAATGAGTACTTTTAATACTTTGAGTAGTCTATCTTTTTTGCAATGATACTTTCACTTAAGTAACATTTCCAATGCAAGACTTTTACTTGCACTAGAGTATTTTGTTGTGTGGTATTAGTACTTTTACTTAAGTTAACCATTGTATGGTATTCAGGTCAAAATTACCCATTTCAAATTTTTACAATAAGAAAAATGGTACGAGTATACATTTTTTATACCTGAAACTCAACGTCATTGCCTTATTTTCTGTGATAAACATGAATTCCTGACTCAATTCAGAACATTATTCTGGATATGACACTTACGTTTTTTCCATAGTGGATTTTTAACATTAATTATGACCTTATGACGAAAAACCAACCCCACTTCCATTTTTAATTGTGTGCTAGTAGAGACTGATGTGTTCCCTAAACATATATGATATGACAATTGTTTGAAATTGAGATAAAGACAATATTTGTTAATAGATTATGAAGTAATATTAAAACCGGGTCAGTATGACCCAACGAAGGTGAAGGCAACACGAGGGTTAAGGATCTTAATACTTGATCCGCCACAAGGGTCTCCTTAGTCTCTTCATGCTGGTGAGGACATTTGGTTACCATGACAACTGACAGGCATTACAATGGAAAAAAACAACAACGGACAGACAGCATAAAGAGTAGTGGACAGAAATAAATGGAGAGAAGGTGACCCGGCCTCCAGCGGTCTATCACACCGCAGATAACGCCGGCTGGATGCCATGGTCCCGTAGGGGGGGCGGGG